>NW_015179930.1:0-474 GCF_001447785.1 Gekko japonicus
ACTTAACCACTACACCAAACTGGTTAGGTGAGCTCCAAATGCAATGCCTCAAACAACCACTACGTTTGCTTGGGTGTCCAATGGTCCCTGACTGTCATAGGTAGAAGCTATAGACAGGCCCATTCCCCGTTAATTTGTCCTGTACGGGTTTAACACGACGGAGGCGAAGGCAGAGTGATTTCAGCAAGCAGCAGTTTATTGCATCTCAACAGGAAATGCTTTACATGGGGCAACTGCCCTAACTATTTACACCTAAGCCCCTCCCAGCCCCCATGCCATTGGTGAGTTCAAATGGCCTCCAGGCACCAGATTGGCTGGCTGCCCTCAGGTTCCAGGATCCTGCCTGCCTTTGTTCTGGGGCTTCAAGCTCCAACTAGGTGGCCTGCCCAGACAAGCCCAGACATGCCTCCCCAACACTCCATCTAGGTAGCCTGCCAGACAACTTCAGGCATGCCTCCTTATGTCCAGACATAA
>NW_015179931.1:0-461 GCF_001447785.1 Gekko japonicus
ATCTGTGGGGTAGGTGGAAGGGAACCGAACGTCCTCCTGCATGTGTACCAAAGGCCCAGTCCAGCATGAGGATCCCATACGTGGAAACTGTTCTGTAATAAAAAAAGTAGAAGCTTTACCAATGTGTAATGGCTCTGGGCCCTAAGCTGGATGGTCCAGGCTACCCTGATCTTGTCAGATCTTGGAAGCTAAAACAGGGCTGGCCTTGGTTATATTTGGACGGGAGCCACCAAGGAAGCTCAGGATTGCTACGCAGAGGCAGGTGATAGCAAACCACCTCTTAATGTCTCTTGTCTTGAAAACTCTGTGGGATCACCATAAGTTGGCTGCATCTTGATGACACTCAGCATCACCAATGGTCTTGGTCTACAGTCCTTGTTGCAGGAATAGGGGTATTATAAGAGTGAAATGTTGGAGATTATGCTGAAGTCTTTCCTCACCTAGAGTATTGTGTTCAGTTT
>NW_015179932.1:0-454 GCF_001447785.1 Gekko japonicus
GTACCAGTGGCAGTCTTCAACTGCATTGAGGAAGCCACACAGAAGAAAAACCTTTTGAATGCTCAAAGCGTGCAAAAGGATTCATTCAGAGTGACACTTTTCTACTGCATCGAGGAATCCACACAAGGAGAAACAATGTAACTGCTTAGTCGTGAAAACAGCTTTTCTCCTATTTCACACCTAAAAGAGAACAACAGATCATATAAAGTACTGAAATACAATACTGTAGGAAGCTTGCAACTACACTGAAAACTTACGCTACTCTGGAAGAAATGTTATAAATACTCAGAGTGTGGAAAGAGCTTTAGCCGTGTTCAAAACCTCAAAAGGATCCCACAGGGAAGAAAGCAAGAATGGGCAATGATTTCTGCTGCGTGAAGTTTCAGCTGATCTTCTCCTTGAACATCGCGGACTCTTCTCTTCTTAACGCTCAATGTCTGGCGAGAGCTTGAGG
>NW_015179933.1:0-441 GCF_001447785.1 Gekko japonicus
TTATTACTCTCCTCAGATTCAAGATAAAACATAAAGCAATAGACATAAAAACACAGCATATCTGTTACGGCTTTATAAAAAACCCCACAAATGCCAAGAATTTAGCAACAGAATGTGTTATGTCTGGATGGCTGTCTGCCACCGAAAAAGAGATCACGTGAGAGTTGACTTGGGAAATACTTGGATTTTTTTTTAATGCATTTATTTTCCAGGTTTTCACTTTTACATTCAACAAAATCTATATATACAAACAATATGTTAGTATATTAGTCATTTGTACATCTTTTTTAACTTCAAATATAAGGTTTTCACTAGCATTTCATTCACATTTCATACTCTTCTTTTATGTCTTAGCCAGTCATATATAATCTTCCATCTCTTCAAAATACATTTTCTGATTTATTATTCAGTACTAAGCTTAATTTATCAATTTCTGCAATG
>NW_015179934.1:0-464 GCF_001447785.1 Gekko japonicus
GCGGGATACTATGTAAAATGATATCTGAAAGGAGGCGGAGGGCTTGGACCTTGGAAATGGCTTCAGCCACCGCACTCTCTCCTCCGTTTATGTGATGTTCGCATATTTGGGTTGCCAGCTTCCAGCTGGGGCCTGGAGATCTCCGGGAATCTCAACTCATCTCCAGACTACATAGATCAGGTCCCCTGGAAAAAATGGCTGCTTTGAAGGGTGGGCTCTGTGGCATGATACCCTGCTGAGATCGGTCCCCTCCCTAAACCCTGCCTTCTCCAGCCCCCCCAAATATCCAGGAATTTCCTAAGTCATAGTTGGCAACCCTGTCACATATGTCAAAATCTCCTCCATGACTGTTCTGCGGCACGTCCTGGTCTCTGGGTCACGTGGTTTGCCTGGGGCCAATGAGAAGGTCTGTTTCTTGATCCATGGCCCCTGGCTCCTACACAGGGGCCACATTCAGACTGGCA
>NW_015179935.1:0-493 GCF_001447785.1 Gekko japonicus
CACACCCCCAAACCTATTGGGAACCCAGGACATGGAGAGGGCAACATTAATACCCCTGACCACAGCTACCAGACCCCGGATCTCCTCCCCACCCCGGGCAGCTCTGAGAGAGGGCCAGGAGAGAGTAGGCAAACAAAAAGCAGGTGGGAGATCCAGGCAGGGGCAACTTCAGGTCCATCACAGCTCCACCTAAGGGTGGCAGGAAAGCTACCTTGCAGGGAGGGCCTGGTGTCACTCTGACTCAACTGGGTGGGGCAGACTCCACGGGGAAGGGTGAGGAACCAGAACACGCAGGCTGGCAGGGTTGGCCATACCATGCCCTCCCTTTGCTTTCTGCAGGCAGGGCTAATCCTGTAGGAGGCAGGGACAGGTAAGGGGTGGGCATACCCAGGGGTCATTTCGTAGAAAAAGAGCTATGGGAACTAAGGTAGGGCTTGGGAAAGGAAGGGGCCTCAGCAGGGAACAATGACATAGAGTCCACCTTCCAAAGTAG
>NW_015179936.1:0-455 GCF_001447785.1 Gekko japonicus
CACTAACTCAGCTTAGCGGGAGCACTGGTTGCAGGATATCTAGAACAGGATAAGTAAACCTTGCTCCCCAACAACCCCCTCATTACAGGGTTCCCCTCCTAAGCAACAGCCGCCTGAGCTGGCAGGAGGGGTGGTGAGAGAGTAGCTGAGACAGCAACAGGGCCGATTCTGCAGAAGGGCACGGATGCACTGCAGGGGCACAGGAGGAGACCGGCAACCCCCCCCCCAGCTCCTATGCTCACGCTACCCCCAGGTGTGGAGGTGGCTACACTTCTCACCCAGCAAGCCTGCCACTTGGGGTCAGCTCGAGGCTGCTGTGGAGGGCCCCACAGGCACGGAATGCCCGTCCCCTCGCCCTTCTGTCCCCAGAAGGCCCCACTCTACTGACAGCCACAGGAGGACCACCGATGGGCAGCAGCAGAGAACGGCTCTGAAGAGACTCCGCCTTTTCCTGG
>NW_015179937.1:0-444 GCF_001447785.1 Gekko japonicus
GCAGTCAAGCGCATACATAGAGAGAGAGAAAAAAACCTTTGGCAGCTTGCTGACAAAAGCATGGCAGCTAGCTGACAGCTACCCCTGAAAATGCTTTGGAGACTGCAGGTGGGGTCGAGAATGCAGCTGCCAGGTTGCTGACCGGAACATTATGGTCAGCTCATATGACTCTGATTCTGCAGCAGCTGCACTGGCTACCGGTTAGTCTCCAGATCCAAATCAAGGTATGGATGTTAACCTTTAGAGCCGTTAACTGTCTGGGACCCTCATACCTATTGGACCGCCTCTCCCATTACAACCCCCCACACTCCCTTCAGTCATCCACTAGGGGCATCTTGCAGGTGCCTGGCCCCAGGATGGCTTGGTAGGCTATCACCAGGGGAAGGGCCTTCTCAGCTGTTGCCCCTACCTTGTGGAAGAAGAGAAGAGGAGATTGGAGTTATA
>NW_015179938.1:0-460 GCF_001447785.1 Gekko japonicus
CTTTTATTTGCCTCCCGTCTTCAGCTGTAGTTATTATATATTTACTTTATGTATAGTCCAGCTTTCTCAACTGGGGACCAAAGTAGTTTACCTTACTCTCCTTTTTTTTAAAATCTGCACAACAACCCTGTGAGGTAAATGAGACTGAAAGTATGTGACTGGTCCAAAATCACCAAGTGAGGTTCAAAAGCTAGATGGGGATTTGACCCTGGGTCTGGTAGACACTGTCCTGAAGTTCTAACAGCTACACCACGCTGGCTTTCATAGGGTGACTGTTTTTGAACAGTAGCAAGCACCCAGGCCAACTAGAGACATGCAAGTAGAATGGTATCAAGTTATCCAGAGGCTGCTGCCAGGCATATGGTTGCCAGTCTCCATTTGGGACCTGGAGATCTCCCAGAATTATAACTAAACTCCAGACGACAGATCTCTCCCCTGGAGAACATGACTGCTTTGGAGG
>NW_015179939.1:0-457 GCF_001447785.1 Gekko japonicus
CTAAACCTCTCTGAAGTTTGGGCTCCGCTCGCAATCAGTTTAATCGTAAGCCCTAGCCACCATGGCCTTTCTTTTCCTGAAGGGGGAAAAACCACACCCTGAACCAGGTAGCAGAGGCAGTGAGAAGGGCTCTGCTCTGGGCCTTCACTAGACCGTGTTGCTAGGGTTGCCATCCCCCCAATGGGGGTGGGGTTTTCCCCGATTTTGGGCCCCCTGACTAACCCAACCGGCCAGGGAGCCCCGCCTCCAAAGAGCTCCGCAGAGCTCAATGTGCCCAGAGTAATGACATCACCCAGAGGTGAAGTCATTGCACTGGGCACGTCGCAGGGGGACGCTCTAGCGTTTGGTCAAAGGCTCTATGGTGACCATAGAGTTTCTGGCCGAACACTAGCTTGCCCCCCACGATGTGCCTCGCGCAATGACATCCTTTCCAGAGAAGAGCCAGGAGCCCCCCGCC
>NW_015179940.1:0-457 GCF_001447785.1 Gekko japonicus
TTTTATCCTCACAAGAATCCTGTGAGGGATTCTGGTTTATGGCGGCTTGCTCTTGGATACGTCTCATCGAGTGTCCTATGGAGATGTGCCAAGCCGAGGTGATCAGGCGGGGTCGTGGCTGATTCCAGACCCCACGGTGTCTCTGTAGGAGACCCCCAGCCTGGGGAGCCGGGATAAGTGTCTCCCAAGGCAACGGCCAAAGAATCTAGGCTTGCCTGTCCCCGAGAGGTCCTGATGCCCCGGAGCCAGTATGGCGCTCAGAGTCAACCGCCAGACAAGCGGACAAGAAAATAAGCCTCTTGCAACAATCGAATACACCTAAACAGTGAGTTAATCAGACCTCTATATAATCGAAGAAGTCTCGGCCTGCCAGATCGTTGAGGGAAGGAGTGGCGGGTGGGGAATGGTCGGAGTTCCACCCCCCTCGAAACGGAGCAGTTTCTAAGCGCTATAGAAA
>NW_015179941.1:0-448 GCF_001447785.1 Gekko japonicus
TAAGCATGTTAACTCAGAAGTAAGCCCCACTACGTTCAGGGGGACGCTTCCCTCCTCTGCTGTCCTCCTGTGATTTTAATAGCCTGGCATCCAGAAATACGGCAGATGGAACTTTTCCATACAAGCATGCTAAGAAGAGCTTCAGGTGCTCAATGAGAACAGCTGTTACAGATGCAGGGGCAGGGCCTGTAAAAAAGATGGCAACCCTGTTTCCAGGTTGTAACTGAGTGTTGGTCAGGCCCGTAGCCAGGATTTTTAAAGTCTTGGGGCATTTAAATTTCTTAGGGGGCGCTGGCTAATCAAATTAAAGGAATACCTGCTGCCACTTGGGGGCCCTGGGCTGGATTGGAAGTCACGGGGCCTTGCTAGTAAGTCAGGGGGCCTAGCCCCAAGATGCCCCGCTGTAGCTACGGGTAGGGTTTTTTTCTGTTATTAGGTTTAGGTTTTT
>NW_015179942.1:0-457 GCF_001447785.1 Gekko japonicus
TGTGTGTTGCTACTCGGTATCCCATGGCTGATAATACCACAATGATAATTTGTGGACATGTTCTCTCTCCTTCCCCTCTTAATATATTAACTCATCTGTGAGCAACATTTACAAAGGTGGTAGTATATGGTGGTTCAACATGAAAACCTCAGGTTTTTACATTTTAAATGCCTCCATATTTCTTCAGGCATGACAACAGGACTCTACTGACCAGTCTCCCTTCTGTATTTCCCTTCTGCATCTCATTATACTATGCTGTGTCAATATAAACAAATGTCTTGCCTTCAGAATAGAAGAAGAAGAGTTGGTTTTATACCCCACCCTTCACTACCTGAAGGAGTCTCAGAGCAGCTTACAATCTCCTTCCCTTCCTCTCCCCACAACAGACACCCTGTGAGATAGGTGAGGCTGAGAGAGCTCTTTGAGACTGACTCTTGAGAGAACAGCTCTGAGAGAA
>NW_015179943.1:0-446 GCF_001447785.1 Gekko japonicus
CAAGACTCCACCGCTTAGAGGGGGCACTGGCGGGGAGGAGCCTCAGCCCGTCATGATGCCAGAGGGGCACACCCGACTGCCCAGACCAAGCAGCCCACTTTCTCCAGGGGAACGGATTCTCTGTCACCTGGAGACCAGCTGTGCACCCAGGTAGGGCCACCAACCTCCAGGTTCTACCTGGAGATCTCTTGGGCTTACAATGGATCTCCAGGTGAGAGAGATCAGTTCCCCTGGAGAAAATGGCCGCTTTGGGTGCTGGATTGTATGGCAATTATACCCTACTGAGTCCCCCCCCTCCATAAAACCCACCCCTCCCAGCCTCCAGCCTCCAATCTCCAGGTATTTCTGAACCTGGAGTTGGCAACCCTAATCCCAGGAGATCCCCAGCGCCCTCCCCAGCAGGCTGGGAACCCTACCCCCGTGACCAATGTTCCCTCTAAGCTGAG
>NW_015179944.1:0-449 GCF_001447785.1 Gekko japonicus
TACAAAAAAAGCCCTGCCAAGAACTATGTTAAGGTGGTAGTTCTGGCAACCAGTGGGTTTAACTCTGCTCATCCAGACCCTCGAGGGCAGGGTCCCCACCCTTTTTGAGTCTGTGGGCACCTTTGGAATTCTGACACAGGGTGGTAGGCACTGCCACAAAATGGCTGCCACAAAATGGCTACTGCAGGAAGTGGAGTCAGCCACAATAAGACTGCCAGGTCATGTCGTTTGGATACCCTGTCAAGCTGTTCAAGGAGGGCAGCATCCACCTCCTCATCCTGGTCAGGAGGTCTGTAGCAGACTCCAACCACAATACTGTTTGTCCTTCCTTCCCTTATCCCCACCAAGATACTTTCCACGGGGCTGCCGCCCTCCTCCTCCAGTATTTCCTGACAAACAAACTCTCCTCACATACAGTGTCACTCCACCTCCTCTTCAACCCTTTCGGT
>NW_015179945.1:0-479 GCF_001447785.1 Gekko japonicus
CGGGGGGGAGGTGTGGCTAATTGCCCCAGGCACAGTTTGATGTGATCAGACACGCCGGCGGCACACCACGGGTCCTTCCCTCCTTGCCAGCGGCTAAATGAGGGACCGAAGGGGAATGCCATGCGCTGTCGCGATCACACCACGGGCATCTGGAGGCAGCCCGTGGCAAACGTTTACTAGTACCTTGGAGGTACTAGTTTTTAAAGCCGCATTGTCGTCGGTAAGCCACGGGTGCGCTCCACTTCCCAGATGTTGGGGTGTGATCGCGCCCGGATAATCCGCCCACCATCCGTGCCTCTCCCGCGGCAACTTTGCCGTGTGACCGGGGCCATAGTTCGTTTGTTCAGTGGGCTGTTATTGCCTTACGTCTTTGATGCCCCAGAAAGATGCATAACTGTCGGATAAGTGGTCTCCCCAAATTTTTTTAACTTGGACCAGTCTCATGAAGTCCCAAACTTACTTCTTCTGCACCCACTTAC
>NW_015179946.1:0-442 GCF_001447785.1 Gekko japonicus
TGGAGGCACATGTGAGGGGCGGGGGAGAAGCTTCAGCTAGCAGTTGGCTGTGAAGACTTCCAACCTACTTTAGCAGCAGCTACCACCACAGCACAAAGATCTTTACTGTGCATCTTTTTTTCTAATTGCGAAGCTGGCCACATCTTTGGATACTTAAACCTGGTGACTGGAGCTGCAAAAAGGGCAAGATGTATCTTTCTACAAACTTGAAAAGGGTCCCAGGGTTGCAGGAAAATGTAAAATCTTTTTTTAAAAAATGGGTGGTTTAAAAATCCAAAAATGTTGCTTAAAGCCTGTAGCTTTAAGCAACAGATTCCCTTGGTGACTGTTGCTAGGTAACCACAGTATTCCAGGCTTCAGTTTCTGTGAGTAAAAAAGCAGGGCGGTGGCAGAGCCCTTTCCAGGTTTATTTGGGCCTTTGAGGGGGGATTCATTGGGGCCA
>NW_015179947.1:0-452 GCF_001447785.1 Gekko japonicus
AGTGCTCAGCCGGAAGCTGTTAAAAAAAACACAACCTCATTGCGCGAAGAACGGTCAGACGGTTCTAATCGCAATCATCGTGAGAGGAAGCTATCCAGATGGGCGAAATTGTGCATTCAAAGCGCAAATACCAAGAAAATACTTGATTTTCCCGGTGCAGCAAAGTGCGGTAGAGAACCGGGAACATTGCGGGAGTGAGCATGCTTCGGCACGGGAGGCAGATTGGCCCATCTGATCAGCAAATTTAAATGTGTGAGGGAACAGCAGCGAACCCCAATCAAAAGGACCGTGTGACCGCACTCTTAGTCTCATTATACTTTAAACAGTTTGTATCTATGGGGAACTATCCCAGAGCTAATATGAACACCTTATTATGTTCCACCACATTGGCTCTATATTTGCTAGTGAGTCACTAGTGTGATTCCAGATGCTTTCGTAAAATTGCTTCCTAA
>NW_015179948.1:0-497 GCF_001447785.1 Gekko japonicus
TTGAGCATTTCTTCTTTTTCTGTGTAATTAATTTGGATCTGAGAATAAGAAGCCTGGCCACTCTTCTAACTACATGGATTCTAATATAATGTTAGGTAAAGGTAAAGGTTTCCCTTGCTCAAAAGCCAGTCAAATCCGACTCTAAGGATGCGGTGCTCATCTCTGTTTCCAAGCCGAAGAGCCAGCGCTGTCCGAAGACGTTTCCGTGGTCATGTGGCTGGCATGACGAGGCGCACGGAACGCTGTTACCTTCCCACTGAAATGGTACCTATTTCTCTACTTGCAATTTCTTGCTTTCGAACTGCCAGGTTGGCAGAAGCTGGGACAAGAGACGGAAGCTCACTCCGTCATGCAGCATTCAGGTTTCGAACTGCTGAACTACCGCCCTTCCGGTCTGCAGTTCAGCATCTTAACCCCTTGAGCCACCACAGACTGCACACATAATACCAGACGTGTGCAAATATACCACTGCTGCAATTGAACACTGTTTGTTTTTA
>NW_015179949.1:0-457 GCF_001447785.1 Gekko japonicus
CGGGGCCTGTGATGTCACAGAGAGCTCGTGTTGCCAGGGAGGGTCACTGCATAACTTGAGGACCACCCTGACCTAAAGGCTCTTACCTTTAAAGCCCTACATGGTCAGGGACCTACATACCTAAGGGACCACCTTTCCCCGTATGTCCCCCAGAGAGCACTGTGGTCGGGGGTCCAGAATCAGCTGGCCCTCCCAGGTCCTAAGGATGCTAGGCTGTCAATGACCAGAGCCAGGGTCTTTTCAATGGCGGCCCCATCCTGGTGGAATGAGCTCCCAGAGGAGATCAGGGCCCTGTGGGACCTTTTATAGTTCCACAGGGCCTGTAAAATGGAGCTCTTCCACCAGGCATTTGGGAGCCGCCGCCACCAATGAAGAACATTGGTTGGTTAAAAGGGAGGGGGCCCTGGACTCTGGAAACTGTCATCAAGAGCCAACAGTGAGCCCTGCAAGGATACTC
>NW_015179950.1:0-439 GCF_001447785.1 Gekko japonicus
AACAGACATTCCGAGGCAAGGGGGAACCCTAGGTCAAGTGCTGATAAAATGTGGAGTGCACGCCAGATGCGGAAGGGACCGATGTCTTGAAATAAACCCCTAACTTTGCTGTTCCAAACAGAATCATGCCCTTCTAAGCCTTTTGACTTCAAAGGACTTAGAGAGGTAAAACTCTGCTTAGGACGGCACAGAAAAGGACCGCGTTTGCAGAACAGGTCTGAGGCTGCCCCAACAGAGTTTATTTTTTCCCTGTTCGCACCACGAGTTTCCCCTGCCAATGCTATGCAAAGGTTATGCAAGCTAATTGTGGCCCATGCCATGTGCTTTTCCACATGAACACAAGAATTTGCCATCAACTTTCTGCTCCCTGCTGCTTCTCTCGAGAAGCTGAAAGCAGGGGTGGGCATTTAAACCAAACAGCTGAGGGTCAGGAGTTCCC
>NW_015179951.1:0-449 GCF_001447785.1 Gekko japonicus
AAAAAGCAAGCAACAAACAACTAAGTTCAATGTTACCAGTGCAAAGCCGGTGTCGAAAGCCAATTGCTATTGCACAGTTAATTAAAAAAAAAATACAAGTGTGGGCCCACAAGGACTTGTGGGGAGCATCTCATTTTCTCCTGTATCCCCTCTCCACACTATTTCTTTCTTCCCTCCATATCCTCACAATTCTCTGCTTTCTTCTCTCCGTCCCATCCACTCACCAACCTACCTGGTTCTTACCTATAAAGCCCTACATGGTCTTGTTCGTTGTGGTGCTCCTGTCCTGATGGAACCAGCTGTCAGATGGTACGTGGACCTTGTGGGGGTTATCTAAGTTCCACAGGGCCTGGAAAGCAGAGCTCTTCCATTTAGCTTTCATTAGTCGGCTCTGTTTATGTGGGCTGCCTTTTATTTTTAATTTGTATTATGTTTTTAATTGATGTCTG
>NW_015179952.1:0-436 GCF_001447785.1 Gekko japonicus
CCATCCCCGACCTGGCAACCCTACATCTGATTGGCCTCCCTTTCAGTGATCACAGATCCATGAAGCCAGAGCGGGACCACAATGTTTTTTTTCTGTTGAGGCCCTGTTTTTCTAATATGTGATGATTTGGTTGATTTTACAGATTTTAAATGCAAATTGCAGACCTATACGCTGGAACCCACCCTGGGCCCAGGATAGCAGCCAAATAAGGCTCACACCATGAATAAAAAGGTGCCACTGAACTCTCACTTGGTTCTGTTGATTCAGACCAACACGACTTTCCACCTTGATCTATCTTGATACCAAATCAGACCACCTGTCCTTAAAAGTCAGCATTGTCTACTCAGACTGGCAGAAGCTGTCCAGGGTTCCAAGCGGAGGTCTTTCATATTACCTACAACCTGGTCCTGAGATCCAGTTTGGTGTAGTCGTTAGG
>NW_015179953.1:0-443 GCF_001447785.1 Gekko japonicus
TCACGCTGGATGCGCGCTGGTCTGCCTCACGAGGAGAGCCGGACACGTGGACGTCGAGCGGGGCAGAAGGAGTCTTGAGATCGGACGTTTTGGGCACTGGTCGGTGACGGAGGTCTCCTCACGAGTAACAGCCACTGCGGTCGCGCCGGCCATGCCGGCCCGCACGCAGGGAGGGGTCACTCGGCCCTCTACGACCACCGGGGGCGAAATGGCAGGCAAAAAACCCTCAAAACTCTCTGGCGCCCCCGCGTGGACAGCGGCAGGTACTGCGACGTGGGACCGGGGGGCCGGGTGGTCCTCGGCTCCCTCTACCAGAGGGTCCGGGTCCCGTCCCGCCACGACCTTCGGTTCGGCCGGGAGAGGCTAGGGGCGGAGCCCGGATCCGCCCCCGGACCCCCATCCGGGGTTCCCCCAGAGGTCCTGGCCAACCCCCCAGTGGTCTC
>NW_015179954.1:0-445 GCF_001447785.1 Gekko japonicus
TCGGCAGTGTCATGGTTGGACCACTATGCTTGAAGGCCCGGATAAATGTTCCACTCCGACCCTGTTTGGGCAGCGAGCTGATTTTGGGCTTGCCCGCGGAGCCAAATGGACTCAATGCGGCTTCAGGCAGCTCTTCGGGACCCTAAGCCCCCTGACATCTCATTAGATGAGCTTGTAGAGGACTGACAGAGGCAACTCTCGACAGCTATCAACGAGATTGCTCCCCAGCACCCTCTGTGCCCCTGGCTAGGCCCATGGTTTACCCAGGAGCTGCAGCTGATGAAATGTGGGCTGAAACGGCTAGAGAGGCAGTGGCGGCAGGTTCACAACGAAGCTACAAGAGCATCTTATAGGATGTTTATGAGATCCTATGAGATGGCAGTCAAGGCTGCAAAAAGGGAGTACTATGTGGATGAGATTGTGTCTGCAAGCTCACGCCCAGCCC
>NW_015179955.1:0-430 GCF_001447785.1 Gekko japonicus
ATTCCTTGAAATCCATGATCAGCCTAAGGTGATCCATGCACATTCTCATCTCATCCAAGTTAGATGACTGTAATGGACTCTGCATGGGGCTGCCTTTGAAAACGATCCAGAAACTTCAGCTGTTCCAAAATACAACAGCCAGGCTACTGCCAATAATGGGGAACAGAGAACCTATCACCCCATTGCTGCTAAACTGCACTAGCTGGCCTTTGTCTGTTTCTGTTTTGAAGTCTTTTTTATGAATATGTTGGACAGTTTTGTTTTTTTATTTATAATGTCCCTGGACAGTTTTTAATGGTTTATTTAAATACTAATTTACTATGATTTCATTTTTAAGCCTTTCCCCATACATACCCCAGAGAGCACTGTGGTTGGAGTATCAAAATCAACTGACCCTTCCAGGTCCCAAGGAGGCCAGGCTTGCCACTAC
>NW_015179956.1:0-440 GCF_001447785.1 Gekko japonicus
ACTGGGATCTAAATTTCTTTAATCCAGTGCATTAAACTTCAATCCATGCTGAAATAATGCTCCAAAATAATTCATCGTCTTTGGAAAATAGAATGCTATCTAACTAATGTAAATTGATTCCAGCCGAGTTAGAGGAGGGAGTGAATGAATGGATGGATGGAATTTAGTATAGTTTTACCTACATGCAGAAACAGGTTTCCAGACATTCCAGTCAATTCAAGATGTCAGGTGGATTGTATAGATTCAGTTGAGAGGGTAAACCACCTCCCCATTTTATATTCAGCAACTACCATTGTCCACAGTCAGCATGTAGCAAAGCTTTGGGTTCTTCCTCCAGTATCAGATTGGCTCTACAAATCTCCATTTCCCTTCCTCTGTCAGAAGCTTCTGCTCTGTTGGTTGTTGTTGTTTTTCAGTCACACAGTCGCGTCCGACTCTTT
>NW_015179957.1:0-422 GCF_001447785.1 Gekko japonicus
AGCTTAGAGGGAACACTGGTTACATCATCCCAATCCTTTTGTTGCCCTTTTCCAATGCTGGAATATCTTTTTTGCGGTGCGGTGACCAAGACCACAATATGTCAAATGTATAGATTTTATACAGGGGCATTATGATACTGGCTGATTTGTTTTCAGTCCCCTTCCTAATAATCTCCAGCGTGGCATGCGCCTTTTTTTATTGCAGTCACACACTGAGTCAACATTTTCAGTAAGGTATCTACCAGCATGAGAAGGGGCTGAAAGGGGTCTGCACAGTGGTACTTGGTGTTTTATGTTTTTTTGTGTTTTATTCTGTAAGCCACCTTCCAGAGGTGGCATAAACGTTTTCTAAATAAATAAATAAAGGGGAAAGGCAGGCGCCTTAATGTTTACACATCGATGCAATGAACATGAAATTGAGC
>NW_015179958.1:0-436 GCF_001447785.1 Gekko japonicus
GAACACAGAAGAGAGAGAACCTTAACTGTGTAACCCAACTGCTGATGGAGGAACGACAACAGCAGAAGCTGTGCAGGAGCAGGAGGTCTCCAGAAGAGACCATCAGGAGACAGCAAGGACATAATTTGAAATCGTGGGCAGTCCCTAATCTAGCCATGCCAACTACCAGTCCTTCAGCTGTCCCCCTGTAGGGTGATCTTCAGATCTTCTTCATAAGGCTGCACTAGAGACGTTGCTTATTCTGGCATATGCTACACATGACTTCATGCCTCAGTTTTAAGTGTACCCTTAAAAAATTTCAGTCTGTCTGTCCTTATATTTATGCACTTAGAAAAGCAATTTGTTGTTCTAGCTAGCATGCTGGGATTCTTTTTAAATCCTGTGGGACCTGAGGCCATTTGACTCATTACAGAGCAACAAATCTGCCCTTGCCAGT
>NW_015179959.1:0-434 GCF_001447785.1 Gekko japonicus
GAGTCCGTGCACAACCACTACACCAAACTTGAGGTGCATGGAGGTGCTGGTTCAAAAATCCCTTGCTGGTAACCAAGAGCAACATTCGAGAAAGGCAGAAAAGGGGAAGTGAGAGCAACAAGGAGGTCTGAAGGAGCCAAGAAGCTGGCTGTGTTGGGTGTGTTTGGACCATGGTTACCCCCACACACACACTTATCCCTCCTCGTGGTTCCTTTGTCTGCTCCTTCTTGCCTTCCTCTATCTGTCTCCCTAACTGATGGTCAAAAGAAAAAGGGGTGGGGCTGATGTCCACTCTTAAATAGGTTTCATCCCCCCCCTTCCATATCCATCCAAAAGAAAGTAGTGCTATGCTACATGGCTCATCCATCCACTGCTGCTTCTTCAGTGCTTCTCTGAACTTCTACCCTGTCATCTTTGTCACTTGTTTGTCCCTA
>NW_015179960.1:0-439 GCF_001447785.1 Gekko japonicus
TCCAATTCCCTCTTGAAGCTGTCTATGCTACTCCAAGACCTTCTACCACTATGGGAAAAGGCAGCAGGCACAAATTCACGGTGATACTTAAAGAATATCCTGCGAGTTTCTGAATCCCGCGAGGATTTCTGAGGAAACATCAGGGGAGTCACGCAGTGATGTGGCTGTTTGGGGATGGGGTTTCCCCCCACCTACCAGCTGACTGGTGGCAAGCTGAAGCCCCCCCAAAACTGAGGGAAACCCCACCCCAGCCTGGGGACTGGCAAGCCTATCAGTTCACCTCGAGAAAATGGCCGCTTTGGAATTCACAAGACAAGAACTCGTGGGGCACTCCGTGAAATGGCTGAGTGGTCGGGTTAGAATGGATAAAAGGAAGTCCTTCTTCACCCAAAGAGAAATTCACACATGGAATTCTTGAGAAGGCATGTGAGGGATGCAA
>NW_015179961.1:0-415 GCF_001447785.1 Gekko japonicus
AGAGATTGGACGGGGGTTGTAGGTGGGTTTGGAGTCTGCGCTGGAAGGAATGGCGCGAGTGCGCCCCCAAACACCACCACCCCCAGACCGGCTGGGAGGGGAGGGAATAGCTGCCTTGTTCCTTATTCAAACAAGAATCTCTCAACACTTGTGAATGTTTTTTAAAAAACTCTATTTTCAATATAGATTCAGGTGTTGGTCTGAAGCAGCAGAAAAAACGTTTGAGTCCAATGGCACTTTTAAGACCAACAAAGTTTTATTCTTGGTATAAGCCTGTGTGCTTCTTCAGCTAGATTGAAACCAAAGTCCCCAACCATTAGGAGGATGTTACAATGAAGGGCCAAACAGAATTAAGATGCTTAAGTAACTGAGCAGTAAAATAGTTAAATATATTTTCAAAATAGTTATAATTATT
>NW_015179962.1:0-416 GCF_001447785.1 Gekko japonicus
TAAAGGGAATCTTATGTTTCTTCTTAAAAGAGGTGTCCCATGGGACAAAGTCTTTGACAGGCTACGACAATTTCACCCATCCCCAGGATTCCCTTCATCACCTTCTTTGCTGAACAGCCCCTTTTCTTTCTTCTCCCCACCTGCCAATGAACGGATGCCACAAATTGCAGGTAGGTGGGGGAGCAGGGTGATGCTGTGTTGAAGGATAATCTTTTTGAAGTAGGCATTAGGAAATTTTTACCAGTTTGGGAGTCTGAATTACCCCCACCTAAAGGCTTTTGCTTCTAGAATTCTATGTTTGGGACAATGTATGTCTGTGAACAGCTCTTTTCTTTAAATGAATGACAATAAATCAAATGTACATTCTCACCTAAAAAGCATCCTCAGGATTGCTACAGCACAGACATTGGCTCCAG
>NW_015179963.1:0-427 GCF_001447785.1 Gekko japonicus
TAAATGTCTCCAATATTATTTTTAATTATGTGCACTGTCAAACCCCAGCTACAGAAACCGTATGAATTTACTGGAGAAAGATAAGGGGGCATGCCACCACTTGGAGTGTCAGATCCATGTTCTCTCTCACACAGTGATTTCTGAGCTTCACTGTCAAAACCAGTGTTGAGTTCAAATAGGTCGTCCTTATGGTCCCATGCTAAAATTAATGAAAGTTTACATCAGATGTCTAACATCAAGTTAACCGACAATATAGAGCTTCGTAAAGTAATGATGGTGATTCTACACAAAAGAAACAGTCTGCCTCACGCCAAAGTATGTTCTCAAGTTCTGGGTGTCTTAGTATTGTGAAACATGGTGTCCTCTCACACAACAAGTCAACAAAAATGGTGGGAGAGTTTTTTTACCATGAGATATATGGGGAATT
>NW_015179964.1:0-425 GCF_001447785.1 Gekko japonicus
TTGTAAGCTGCTCTGAGGCTCCTTCGGGTGATGAAGATCAGGGTATAAAAAGCAACTCTTCCTCCTCCTCCTCCTCCTCCAGGTGGGACTTGAGGATCCCCCGGAATTACAGCTCATCTCCAGTCTACAAAAATAAGCTCCTGGGGTGAAAAGGGATGCTTTGGAAGCATTCTTGGAGTCCCAGAGCCGGGAGGCAACATCAGGAGAAAGACTTGGCCTCCACGTCCTGTCCTTGGCCATACAGAAGAACTGACAACATGCTAGACTAGATGGACTATTGGTCTGATTCAGCAGGGGCTCTCCTCAAGGTGGACTCTACGGTATTGTACCATCCTGAGACCCCTTCCCTCCACAGGTTCCATCGCCAAATGACCAGGAGTTTCCCAACCTGGATTTGGCACGTCTACCCCCCACCAATGCTCCCT
>NW_015179965.1:0-419 GCF_001447785.1 Gekko japonicus
TTGTATTTATATTTATATTGTTTTATTTAGCTACAAAATTGACTTGGAATTTTTTAGAGGGAAAATGTTAATGTAAAACATGTGATTGAATATTTAAATGAATAGAAAGGGTTTGTATAATAAGGGAATGTGTAGTCGGCTCTGGGGTATTGTATAATCATGGGATTTGAAATCAATTAGAGGCAATGGTGTTTGATAGAAGGAAATTTTGATGTAAATAGGCTATTTGTTACTTATGGTAAGGTACTTGAGCAGGTCAGTCATAAGGAGATTTAAGGTTTGGAAATCACAAATGGATGTTGAGGAAGCCAAGGGGAAAGAAATGTTGGGAAAAAAGAAACCAAAAAGTGTTAAACAAATTATTAAGAAAATATAAAAAATCGCAAGCAGTAAATTAATGGGTATAAAAGAGAAAAGAA
>NW_015179966.1:0-423 GCF_001447785.1 Gekko japonicus
CCACCAAGGAAGACTCTGCAGAGGAAAGGAATGGCAGACCTTCTCTGCTTCTCACTTGCCTCAAAAGCCCCTTGCTGGGGTTCGCCATAAGTCTAAGCTAAGCAGGGTTGGTACTTAGATGGGAAACCACCAAGGGAGCCTCTGAATGGAAGACCACCTCTGCTTCTCGCTTGCCTTGAAAGCCCCTTGCTGGAGTCACCATGTTGGCTACAACTTGACAACATTTTACACACAGAGACATAGAGTTGCCCACTCCAGATTGATAAATGCCTGGAGATTTGGGGATGGAACCTGAGGAAGGCAGGTTTTGGAGAGGGAGATATAACGCCATAGAGTTTACCCTTCAAAGCTACTGGGATATTTGGTTAATATAGCAAAGTTTTACCCAGTCATGGAAGCGTGATATTGAGTGCAGTAAATAAA
>NW_015179967.1:0-505 GCF_001447785.1 Gekko japonicus
AAAATAAATACATTCTCAGCCATGGAGATCGCAGGAAGGGCCAGAAAGGTTGTGCCAGGCTTATTTCCATGGAAGGGATCATTCACTAAGATTGGCAGCCCTGCAGACCATACATTTTGGGTGGTTCTCCCCCCCTCCCAACGCAGATCCACCAACTCCCCCTGCTCCCGTTCATCATTAGAACATAAGAGAAGCCAGTGTTGGATCAGGCCAATGGGCCATCCGGTCCAACACCCGGTCACAGTGGCCAAAAATGCCAGGTGCCATCAGGAGGTCCAGCAGTGGGGCCAGGACACTAGGAGCCCTCCCACTGTCGGCAACCCCGGTGCATTGGGCAGAGCTTCTTTGCTGTCTCCTCCAGCTCCTCTTTGCCCCAGCAGCAGCAGCGGCAGGGGCGGCGGGGGTGGGGGGGGGGGGAGGGGCCCGCCTGCGGCTGTGCCAGGTGAGCTGGGGTGGTCTCCAGGCCCCGCTGGGAGGTTGACATCTGCGCTCGCCTAGAGCGCAG
>NW_015179968.1:0-432 GCF_001447785.1 Gekko japonicus
GAGCTGGAGCAAAAAGAACCACAGGAGCCTGATCCAACGTGCCCCCCCCCCAAGCTTCGTGCTCCGTGCTCCGGCAGCCAATCACACCTTGTGCAGCAAACCGGCAGTAGCGCGGTTGTGCACATGCGTGGGACGGGGAACGGCGCTGGCTGTGACAGGCTACCAGCGCTTCCCCGACCGGACGCCTGGAGTTGCCGCGCATCATCTGGAAGGTAGTGCTCTGTTGCTAGTACCTTTTAAACGCACGTTTTCGGGCTGAAGGGACGGATCGGGGAAACTGTCGATTGAGCGCTGTACCGTCAAAAAGACTTGAGACCCATTTATTTCAAAGGAAACAACTTTAATGGTTTGTTACTCACTGGATAATTAAAGATTAATTAAGAAGATCTATTTTTCCCTAAAGACGACTTCGTTATCGTATCATGGTTGTTT
>NW_015179969.1:0-332 GCF_001447785.1 Gekko japonicus
TGTAAGGAGGGGTTGCTGGTGGCCGAGATCATGATGATTCAGACCACAGTACCTCCCATGACTATGTACGGCTGTGAAAATTGGACAGTGAAGAAAGAGGACAGGGAGAAAAATTTGATGCACTTGAAACGTGACGTTAGAGAAGAGTTTTACAGACACCATGGAGCTCCAAAAAGATAAACGAATGGGTTCTAGATCAAACCAAGCCTGAGCTCTCCCTAAGAAACTAAAATAACTAAACTGAGGCTATTCTGCTTTGGTCACATTAAGAGCAGAGAAGACTCACTGGAAAAGACAATCATTCTAGGAAGAGGAGGAGGAGGAGGAGATTG
>NW_015179970.1:0-411 GCF_001447785.1 Gekko japonicus
CACAGAGAGACATTCTAAGTGAATGCTCCGTCTTAGCAGTTGGATCCTACGGAAAGCTATCAGGAGGATTTTAGCAGGTGGTTGCCACAGGAGGTGGAGCCAGCCACAAAAGGATTGCCACATCTTAGCTTCAGCCACCCAATGAAGAACCTTGCGGTTTGGTGGCAGCGGCCGCCAAGGCAACATTTAAAAACGCATAGCCAGTCAGAAACCGTGCCGGGCAAAAGCCCTATCTGGCCCCGCCCACAGGCACCATGTTGTCTAGATAGATTCCCTGTTGCACATTTCAGAATGATAGAATCCATTGCTTTTTATGACGAACAAGTAGGGTTTTTTAATTTCTTACTAAACATACGAAGAGGTGAAATGTGCACGCAATAGGCTTTATCCTTGAATAATTGCTCGTTGGAT
>NW_015179971.1:0-322 GCF_001447785.1 Gekko japonicus
TTCCAACTCTGTGATTCTGCGATTCTATGTTTCCTCTAGCCCAGAAGATGTCCCCACCCCCAAACTCAGCTGATCTGGCCACTATTATTAGTGTCGTCGTTGTTGTTAATTGAATCTGTTATCGCCCCATCCCAGCTTACACCAGGCTCTGGGCAATGTATAGAGCCGCCTAATGCCATAGAAAACCACATCAAACATTAAAATTCTACTAAACAATTTAATAAAACTAAAGACCCAAATAGAGCCCATGATGAAGGCATCCAAAGATTTCTACCCCCAACTCTGAACTACCGGGCCAGTTTCTGGGTAGGGGGAGAGGGAA
>NW_015179972.1:0-334 GCF_001447785.1 Gekko japonicus
AGCAACGGCGGGCATGGGATTGCGGATGCGCCGGCAGTCCATAGCATCCTGCAGCTGTCCCCAACCCACACATGCTCACTAATGTGGGACCGCCGTGTTGCCTCACTGGGACTATGCCGTTGCCTCCCCAATGTGATTGGGTAACGACGGAGGGAGAACAGAGCTGCGGGGGAGTGTAAGATCGCGCTCCCGTTCTTCTTTTAGCTCCACATCTAATATGCCTCCCTTTCCCGACAGATTTTCTCGTTCGTGTGACCGGGACCCCTGTTGAACTAGTGAAGCTCAACACACATTACTTAGGCTACAGCAGGTTCCTCAGAGCATGTGCAGAATT
>NW_015179973.1:0-211 GCF_001447785.1 Gekko japonicus
TCATGTCCACACGTCTCATTTTGTTTATCTTGCCCCCTCTCTAAGGAATTTGGGGTGGTTCTCCAGCCCTCAAAAAAACCCTAACCCCTTACCCTCTCAATAACCCCACGGAGCAAGTTGGGTGGAGAGAGACTGTTTGGCCCACGGCACTGGAGCTCAAGTGTGCCTGAAAGCCACATACATGGGCCCGATCTATACCTGCTGCAGAATA
>NW_015179974.1:0-307 GCF_001447785.1 Gekko japonicus
TGCGCTCCTAACCACGACACCAAACTGCCGCTTTCAGAAGTGACCCTGATTGGAACTTGGGGAAGAGCTTTGCTAACAGGGATAGGGAAACATGTTTGATTAGAACAACGTGGTGCCCATGGGTGCCAAGATGCCCACCTACACCTTTCCTGGCGCTCATCAAGTGCTCACCAAGGCTTCTGATTGGCCATTGGAGGGTTGATGAGTTGTGCAGATTTTTTAAAATGTTGCTTTGGCCGCAGCTGCCACTACAACACAAGGATCAAAAAGGGTGGTTTAGGGCTTCCGGTTTGGACTCTGTGAATGG
>NW_015179975.1:0-421 GCF_001447785.1 Gekko japonicus
AAAGGCCAACTGCCACCTTTGGGGTCAGGCAGCAACGTTGCTCCAGGGACCCTGGAGGGTCTTGTGTTTTTGTTCTTTGCCATATTCTGGACGTGGAAAAGGGGTCACTGGGTGTGTGTGTGGGGGAAGGCATTTTTGAATTTCCTGCACTGTGCAGGGGGTTGGACTAGATGACCCCGGAGACGCCTTCCAACTCGATGACTGATTCTGCATTGGCTTTTCCCTCCGTTGTATTACAAAACCCACGCTGGAACACAGATCCCCCTCTGCACTGCATGACGCTTTCGCTTCCTTTGATCGTTGGATTTTATGGTAGCTTCTACAATGCATGCTGCTTTCGCTTCCTTTGATCGTCAAATTTTATGGTAGCCTCCACATGCTGTGCCGCTTTGGCTTTCTTTGATCATGGGGTTTTATGGTA
>NW_015179976.1:0-303 GCF_001447785.1 Gekko japonicus
CTGTTCTTGACCAGGGCCAGGACCTTTTCGGTCATGGCCCCTATCTGGTGGGACTCTCTCTTAGTCAGCAACGAAGGAAATGGCCAGTGAAGACTCCGACAAAATCCTAATGAAAATAGTATTCCATTCGCAATTGTGGAACTGGATACACCAATTCATAACCATGTTATTCAATAATTATGAATCACACCAAATGTGTCCTCATGTACTTCATCAGCGACGGGACGTCCTTTTTTTGTGTGCACATGCAGTAGCGTTATAACATCATAAAACGGTAAAAAAAGGCTGGCTGTATTAAGAACA
>NW_015179977.1:0-301 GCF_001447785.1 Gekko japonicus
GCTTCAGTATAGCAGAGTGGGAACGTGTACACGTGTGACCGAAGTAAAATCCATGCACAGTGTACACTTGACCATTGCATCGAGTAATTCCCATGTTGCATTCGGCACAAGTATAGCTAAAAGTGCGATTGCCGCCTCACGTTCATCCAGATCCCAGGACCCAGTTTCATTTAAAAAGCGAACGCATGTTGGCTCTTTCTTACAAACAGGTGTACACGCATGCATGCGGGATGTACATGCATTCATTGGAACACGTGAACAGGGCTAAGAACATAGCATAAGAACATAAGAGATGCCAATG
>NW_015179978.1:0-202 GCF_001447785.1 Gekko japonicus
CGCTATTTGACCTCTGAAGAAGGCTCTTGGCCTTGTGAGCCAAAATACGTCAAAATACGTCAGGTCATACACTGTCCTTTTTTCTGTGTATTTGTAACTGTACAATTTATGAGGCTTTATTTGGGCCCCTACTAGGTTTTTATATGTCTTTGTCGTAAACACTGTTTTGTTTATGTACTTATGTTTTTAACTTTTGGCCCTC
>NW_015179979.1:0-427 GCF_001447785.1 Gekko japonicus
GCTGAGCAAATGAACAGTATTCCAGTGGGCATGCCCAGTTCTTGTTTGTGTTCTCTGTGTAGTCTTACATAAAGGTTCTGGCTCTGCGCAGAATCAGCTTTGGGACATTCTAGAGTTCTAGCCATAGAACTGGTACTTCAAGAAGGACCTGGCCACCCTACCCAATGTGCCTTGATTCAGGTTCTTTCTTTTCCTCCTAACTGTCCAAAGGGCCTGGCGCCACATAGAAGAACACAGGCACCTGTGCCACTCCCCCTGCCCCGAAGGTTCATTGCCCACAGGGCAGCAGATTCCTCCTCCCGAGGGTGGCGCTGTTCCAGACAGCAAGCAGGCCTTGAACCAGGAGCTACAGGTAAGGTTGCCAGCTCCAGGCTTGGAGACGGTTTGGTGTCATGGTGAGGACCACAGACTCTAATCTGGGAGAACC
>NW_015179980.1:0-467 GCF_001447785.1 Gekko japonicus
CATTCAGTATAATAACTACCAGTCAATGTATATCCTTTTTCCCACCAAAGTCAAACCCCACCGGGAGTTTCTAGTATTATACGCCCGCTTATCCTTGCTTGAAAGTCTCCTAAAGGGGGAAAGCTTTCTTTTGTGGTTACATTGATGTTTAAATTGATGTTTGTTGCTGGTCCTACGAGAGGCACATTAAGCCGCTGAAGTTCATTTATAAAACTAGATTCTTGCAGTGTATATAGTTATAGTTCGACTCCTCTAACACTGCAGCTCAGGTTGCTACACCTCCAGGTGGGGCCTGGAGATCTCCCAGAACTACAACTGATCTCCAGGTAACAGAGATCAGTTCCCCCGGAGAAAATGGCTGCCGTTGGAGGCCGTGCTCTATGGCAATATACCCGGCTGAGGTCCCTCCTCTCCCCAAACCCCAACCTCTCCGTCTCCCAAATGTCCAGGTATTTCCCAATGCAGAG
>NW_015179981.1:0-266 GCF_001447785.1 Gekko japonicus
ACCCTCCAAAGCTGCCATTTTTTCCAGGGAGACGGATCTCTGCCGTCTGGAGTTCCAGGTCCCCTCTGGGGTTTGACAACCTCCGTAGCCACTGCAGGAAGGGTGAAGTTAGGTGAGACGAGGGTACTTCAACAGAAGTATAGTGTCCAGATCACGTGAAGTGATGGTATCGCTTTACTCTGCTCTGGTTAGACCTCCGCTAGAGTACTGTGCTCAGTTTGGGGCACCACAATTCAGGAAGGATACAGACAAGCTGGAAGGTGTCC
>NW_015179982.1:0-235 GCF_001447785.1 Gekko japonicus
TGTGCATTTCATCCCTTTTTATTCTGTGTTTTCTGCTGCTTCATTCTTGGGTGCCTGCGGGTTTTCTGAATGACTTCTGTGAACGTGTGCCCAGCTTCCTCTAAAAACTGCTCCTCCCTACTTATTTATGGAACAGTTTCGAGCCACCAGTCCCTGAAAGTTCAGCACTTTTCTTTTTTTTTTTTGCATCATCTAATTGCCATGGAACTCACGGGATGACTTTGGATCAGCTGTT
>NW_015179983.1:0-230 GCF_001447785.1 Gekko japonicus
GGGGGGAGAATTGGTGGGCCCGGGCCTCATCGTCGGTGCAGGGGGGTGGGGGAGAATGATTGGCGGGCCCAAGCCTTACCATTGGCGCCAGGGGGGTGGGGGAGAAGGCTCACCTGTGGCTGCTTCCTCCTCCTCCACGTGGAGCTCCTCCCCTCCCCCGCGAATATCACGGGTCCCCGCTTCTTGTATATAGTAATAATCAAGTGTGCCCCAATCTGTGGGTACTTAAA
>NW_015179984.1:0-282 GCF_001447785.1 Gekko japonicus
CCCAAACTTCAATGGCTAGAAAAGAAAGGCAGACAGGGAAAAATGTATTTAACTTCACATGTAATAATGCCTGTAAAAAAGATTCAAATACCATCACAAGAGCCAGTGTGGTGTAGTGCTTAAAGTGTTGGGCTAGGGTCTGGGAGGTCCAGGTTCGAATGCCCACTCATGCCATGGAAGCTTGCTGGGTGACCTTGGGCCAGTCACATTACTCTCAGCTTAGCCCTGGCCTGGATAGTCCCAGGACAGCGTGATCTTGTAAGATCTCAGAAACTAAGCAGG
>NW_015179985.1:0-206 GCF_001447785.1 Gekko japonicus
AAGGGCAGTCTACAACAGAGAGAAGGGCAATCTACGACAGAGAAAAGGGCAGTCTACGACAGAGAGAAGGGCAGTCTACGACAGAGAGAAAGGCAGTCTACAACAGAGAGAAGAGCAGTCTACAACAGAGAGAAGGGCAGTCTACAACAGTCAGCATGGGGTAGTGATTAGGGAGCTGCTAGGATCTGGGAAACTGAGGTCCGACT
>NW_015179986.1:0-207 GCF_001447785.1 Gekko japonicus
GGAGGGCCTCTCCCTCTGATAATAATTCCCGGGACCCATAAGAAGGATCCTACTATGTAATTTTTAAACAATGCATTACATTGGCCCCGGTCACATGGGCCAGATAACGCGGGGGGGGGAGGTGTGGCTGTTTGCCCCAGAGCAAAATAAAGTGCGGTAGTCCGATCACATTGTGCTATGGCTGTTAGCTGGCGATCACACGGCAAT
>NW_015179987.1:0-460 GCF_001447785.1 Gekko japonicus
ACTCTCCGTCTGCATACTTTTCAGTACCAGATGCACCACAGTGAATCCCAGCACCTGGCTGCTCAGCATCAAGATGCTGGCCAACTCGCACTTTCAAAAGATGGGGAAGCTCAAAGGCATCCCTCTCCGTTCTTCACTGTCTTCAACAGGAGAAGGAAAATAATGTGCCCTTCAGAAAGCCTCGCTCCTCTCGAGAGCGATCTGTGGCTAAGTTGTGGTGTCCTTCACAAAAAGGCAAGACTGGCCTGCAATGGAAGGCAGATCTCCCTCGAAGGCCCGCTGCCCTGCTTGGGCCCATACTTTAGCAATACTTGGGATACCAAGGGGGCCCTCTGCTGCTGACCCCATGAAAAGTCTGGGCACTCCATTAAGACAGAACCCACAGGGGTCCCAAACGTGGTGCGTGTGGCCACCATGGGACCCACCAATACTTCCTGGTGCCTGTCAAGTGTCTGTAGAA
>NW_015179988.1:0-467 GCF_001447785.1 Gekko japonicus
GGCTTATTCTATGTCCTGGGCATTTCCGGCCAACGTCACAATGAGAGTTCCCTCCAATCAAGGCCAATGTTGCCAGGATTCAGTATTGGGGTGGTGGTGGTTTGAAATTTGATCAAAAGAGATTGCAATCAACTTGGTGAATTTAAAACACAGAATGAATTAAATCTGCCCATGAATAAGCCAAGTTCTGAAGGAAAAAAAAGAGATTGTTTTATGACAGCTTAGAAGAGTCATTTTACTTCCTGATGATTTAAGTTGTTAACTTCAGAGAGTTTTTTAGAAGAACATAGGGGAGCATTAGGAAGGAAATGGTGTTCTCCACCTGCAGTATCATGTAGCACATTTAGGGTTGCCAGTTGCTTCCTAGTCCTCGGTGTCATCAAACATCACATTTGCAGATGACACGAAGCTGGGTGGGATTGCTAATTCTGGAAGAAGACAGAGCCAGGATTCAAAATGTTCTAGAT
>NW_015179989.1:0-796 GCF_001447785.1 Gekko japonicus
GTACGGCTGATTTGGCTATGGTGTCATTGAGACTAGACTGTTGCACTGCACATTAGTCTCCCTCAAAATCCATTTTGAAACTCCAGCTGGTGTAGAATGTCACAGTTGGGCTATTATCAGGAGCTCGAAGAATAGATTCTTTTGAACTATGGTGCTGGAGAAGACTCTTGAGAGTCCCTTGGACTGCAAGAAGATCAAATCAGTCAATCCTAAAAGAAATCAACCCTGACTGTTCCCTGGAAGGCCAGATAATGAAATTGAAGCTCAAATACTTTGGCCACCAAATGAGAAGGGAGCACTCACTGGAGAAGACCCTGATGCTGGGAAAGACTGAAGGTCAAAGGATGGGGACGGCAAAGGATGAGATGGTTAGACAGTGTCATAGATGCAACAAACATGGAAGTTGAGCCAACTTCAGAGGATGGCGGAAGACCGGAAGGCCTGGCGTGATCTGGTCCATGGGGTCACGAAGAGTCGGACTCGACTGCGACTGAACAACAAGACGGGCCTGCCTATTATTCCCATTCTGCAGTCACTCCACTGGCTGCCCATCAGTTACACCATGCCTCCCTCCATTTTCTCATTGAGGTAGGCTAAGCTATGAGTTTGACTGGCCCAAGGGCACGCAGTGGGCTTCCATGGCAGAAATGGGGGCTTGAACCTTGGTCTCCTAGATCCTCAGCTATACTTATTGCCCAGTTCTTTATGTGTCTTGACTCTAACTAGCCCTTCCTGGCAACTAATCCCCCCTACCTATTCATAAAGCTTGAGGAAAACGCTTAATGTGAAACTGATG
>NW_015179990.1:0-508 GCF_001447785.1 Gekko japonicus
CCCCCACTATTACCATCAACGAGCCTGGCTCATTCCATCGAGTGACTTCAGGACGTCACTGAGCCGGAATCCAGCAGTTGTAGTGGTTAAGTGTGCGGACTCTAATCTGGGAGAACCGGGTTTGATTCCCCACTCCTCCACTTGCACCTGCTTGATGTGACCTTGGGTCAGTCACAAGCTCTGGCACAGCTGTCCTTGAAAAAGAGCAGTTTGTGTCAGAGCTCTCTCAGCCCCACCCACCTCACGCACAGGCTGATTTACCATCACCACCTTGGCCATCATTACCAATTGGCCCAGTGAGGAGTGAACGACAGCGCTGCGTGGAGCTGACACCATTGAACCGGGAGTACCATCTTTAAGATGCCATCTTTTATTGAAGACTGATTGAAACATCTAGAGCACTTGTAATATTGTAAATGATTGTTTTTATGTTGTTTTTAACTTGTTTTATGTATTGACAGGTGCCAATGCTGTACGCCACCTTGAGCCCGCTTGCGGGGAGGGAGGG
>NW_015179991.1:0-441 GCF_001447785.1 Gekko japonicus
ACAAGCTGGCGTTGTCAGTAGGGCCACCAACTCTGGGCTGGAAATTCCTGGAGATCTGGGAGATGGAGTCTGGGGAGGGCAGGCTTTGGAGGAGGAGGATTTAGAAATTGGCCTTCACTCAGAGTCCCAGAACAGCTTACAATCACCTTCCCCCTCTCTGTTAAGCTCACGTCTGAAGAGACGAGAGAGCTCCCATCGAGGCCTGTTTGCTCCTCTGCATACGCAGCTTTGTGCAAATATTATGAAGTGGTCTTAACACCCCACACAAGCACCTCCCGCTTTCCCGGTCTTGTCTTCTGTGAGATAGTCCTTAATTAGTCAATAATTGCTTGAAGGCAACAATTGACCGGCTTTATAAACACAGGGAAATGAAAGTGGCCTTGTCATTTCAAAGCTGTACTTAAGATCCTGCAAAAAAACAAAAACAAAAAACAAAACAAA
>NW_015179992.1:0-500 GCF_001447785.1 Gekko japonicus
TACAGACGTCACCAAAATTGGTTTTGCGGCTTTCTCCGTGACGGCAAAGGTTCCTCTCTAGAATGTTTGTTGGAGGAATGCGGCAAAGAGAGGAAAAATGAATTGGATTTAGCTGCAAATCAGGAACAATTTGGGCCACGTTATAGCGTCAGAGTTTTTACCACCCTTCTGATTGACCTGGGAGAGAGGTAGGAGGTAGGAGCTGGAGAACTGGGTTCAATTCCCCACTCCTCCACTTGCACCTGCTGGATGACCTTGGGCAAGCCATAGTTCTGGCACAGCTGTTCTTGAAAAAGAGCAGTTTCTGTCAGAGCTCAGCCCCACTGACCTCACAGGGTTTCTGTTGTGGGGTGGGGGAGGGAAAGGAGTTTGTGAGCCGCTCTGAGACTCCTGTGGGTAGTGAAGGGCGGGGTATAAATCCAATCTCCTCCTCCTCCTCCTCTTCTTCTTCCTCCCTAGATGTGTACCACTAAGGAAATATAAAAATTAAGAATATAAGA
>NW_015179993.1:0-486 GCF_001447785.1 Gekko japonicus
AATTTCCCACTACTTGCTGCATGGCCACACTTTGACTTACAGCCTCCCCCAATTATCCCCACATCTTCTCGATCTAAAAAAATCAAGGATCTAGAAGATGCAGGGGGAATCAGGGGATGTCACGGGTCAAAATGCGGCCGCGCAGCAAGTCGTGGGAAATTGACGAATACAATCGGAGGGATAGGAAGAGCGAGGGTGGTGCAGCTGCTTGTGGGAAATTGGTCTCAGTCCTGTCCAATGCTCCCTCTAAGCTGTGGAGTCTTGTGAGCAAAAATTCTACTTTGTGAGCTACTGGCATTAAAGTTGTGAGCAATTTGGCTACTGCACAAATTAGTTTGCTCTGGAGCCATCCTTTCTGAGCTAAGACAAAAATGTGTGAGCAGGCTAAAAACCTGTGAGCTAGCTCACATTAACTCAGCTTAGAGGGAACACTGGTCCTGTCTACTTTGAGTAGCAGCAGCTCTCCAGGGTCCCAGGGTGAGGTCT
>NW_015179994.1:0-445 GCF_001447785.1 Gekko japonicus
CAAGGAGGTGGGGATTCTGGGGAAGGGAGCGGCATCTGTGTCCCCAAGGTAAGAACATAAGAATATAAGAACATAAGCCAGTGTTCGATCAGGCCAAAGGCCCATCCAGTCCAACAGTCTGTGTCACACAGTGGCCAGAGACACCAGGTGCCATCGGGAGGTCCACCAGTGGGGCCAGGACACTAGAAGCCCTCCCACTGTTGACCCCCCCAAGCACCAAGAAGACAGAGCATCACTTGCCCCAGAGCCCCTATCTATGCCTTGTGGCTAATAGCCACTGATGGATTTCGCTTCTGGAGCAACCCCAAAGTGGTGTCCTTGCACCGGGGGTAATGCTCCGGCATCCACTAGAATGCCAGAGATATGTGTGGTGTTGCCAGCCTCCAGGTGGGACCTGGGGCTCTCCCACTTTTACCACTGACCTCCGGCTGACAGAGATCAGCTC
>NW_015179995.1:0-305 GCF_001447785.1 Gekko japonicus
AGGATGACACCATAGACTGTGTGCAAACGCTTTCCCCAGCTTTGCGGTGTCCCCCTTTGGCCCTGGAGGCCGAAGCACGGGCTTCGTCTGCTTCGTGGTAAATCCGCCCCTGCACACACACTTTCTCAATAGTTTCTGAGCAGCCCCAGCCGGTCCAGCCGGCGGAACGACCTCTCCGGCCCCTCTAGCCCCGCCCCAGCGATTCCAGCTCGCCTTCCAAGCGGAGCGCGCCCGGGAGCCGCCTGGTCTCCCTGGGGGAAGCGGCGTCGCTGCGGGTATAGGGGCCAGTGTTCCCTCTAAGCTGA
>NW_015179996.1:0-742 GCF_001447785.1 Gekko japonicus
GGCAGAGGGGGAGATCTGGGAAATCCAGATGTTCCCTGAGGAGTCCCCCCCCCCGCTTGTTGAGTTGTGTTTTCCCATGCTTGTTTTCTGTTCCTTCATTGCATTCTTCAGCATTATCCTAACCAGTCAGGGATCACAGTGTTGGTGTGTACTGACGTCATGACAAACATCTCAAGTGCAGGGCAGTTTGGTGTGGTGGTTAAGTGTGCGGACTCTAATCTGGGAGAACCGGGTTTGATTCCCCACTCCTCCACTTGCACCTGCTGATGTGACCTTGGGTCAGTCACAAGCTCTGGCACAGCTATTCCTGAAAGAGCAGTTTGTGTCAGAGCTCTCTCAGCCCCACCCACCTCACAGGGTGTCTGTTGCGGGGAGGGGAAGGGAAAGGAGTTTGTAAGCTGCTCTGAGCGGACAGGGAACCCCTTCCTGGAGCCTTCCAGCCCCCACCACACCCCCTCCTTTCCTCCTGCCCCCTTCAGCCTTGGAGCAGGCAAGGGCCTTTGTTGGCTGCCACCACTCTGGTCCAAAGGTTTGGCCAGGGAGGGCCCAGAACCCCCTTCTTCCCCGAGGGGCAACAACCTCTTTCATTGGGGTATGCCCAGCTGGACGGCTAAATCAGAGTCGTGCAGAACCCAGGCAGAGTGAACCAAAAAGACTAGTGAAGTAAACAAATTCTGCAGCAATGGATGAGGTAAACAGGCAATGATGCAGAGGGGACAGATTAACACAGGGTACATGGCAG
>NW_015179997.1:0-583 GCF_001447785.1 Gekko japonicus
GGAGTGTGTCAAGCTTGTGGGAGAGAACTCTTATGAAAGCATTAATAATCTTTCTTTTTTCCCCTCAATGGAGATTTTAAAATGTGGAATGGTGGGGAGATGGCAGAATTAATCTTTCTTTCTCAGCTTTCTCTCACCTTTTGACTTGGGGCATGCACTGATTCATGGAGAGGCAGCACCGTCACTTTCACAATATCATATCTCTAATTCTGAAACAGAGTATGGATCAAAAAACCCACACAATGGAACCAGGAACAGACGGTAGGTATTTCTCTATAAACTTGAGTGAAGCCCCAGGTTTGTAGAAGAACCTGATTTTTTTTTAAAAAAAATCTAGGATACTCAAAACTCCCCCAAATAATAGAAACAACATTGGTAGATTTATGAAATGAATGTGCACTGAGCCAGTTTGGTGTAGTGGTTAAGTGCGTGGACTCTAATCTGGGAGAACCGGGTTTGATTCCCCACTCCTCCACGTGGCTCAAGTGGTTAAGATGCTGAACTGCAGGCTGTGGAAGGTCAGTAGTTCAGCAGTTTGAGAGTTCAAGACTCGGGTTGCTGCATGACGGAGTGAACTCCCATC
>NW_015179998.1:0-731 GCF_001447785.1 Gekko japonicus
CTCTATCCAGTCAGTAAAAACAAGACCCGAAGCTGACTGTGACTCACATCATGAGCTACTCATTGCAAAATTTCATAGGTTCAAAAAATGATCATAGGTTCAAAAATCCCAGTATGCTGTTGCCATCTTCACTTAAAGATTAGACCTGCCTCCTGCCTCTGGGTTGCTGAAAGGGACATGAAGCAGGTTTTTCTTCTGTGCAGTAGTGCTTGTAGGATCTGACTGTGTCCTCCTTTAACTTCTTCAGTCTCTGATTCATTCATTTCCCAGCCTTAGTTAGCTTCTTCCCATTACTTCAGTATTCACCACCCTCAGCCTCTCCTTGGAAGAAGGGTTCTTAGGTCAGCAGCCATAATTTTGGGGTAGGGTTAAGCCCTAGCAGCACCTCTCAGCTGAGCACCACCACTTGGAAGGCAGTTGCTGCAAGAAGGAGGGGGAAGGCCAGAACACACCAGCAGGAGCAGGATTCCTCCTCTTCCTGGACTACTCAGTTCTCCATCTCTGTCTCTTCCTCCAGTTTGGCTCTTACAAGATTTCACTGCTGTTTGCAAAATGCTTTGCAGCTCTGAAGAGACTATTTGCCAGAGCAGCCTTTGATTCTTTACGGGTTTGTCCAATTTTCCCCCACACCAGTTCCATCCTGTGACCTTGTCCCAGTCCACATCCATCCACTGCTCACAGCTGGACTAGTCTGGGTCCCAGCTTGGCTTACAGTTCACATGTAGGATAGT
>NW_015179999.1:0-515 GCF_001447785.1 Gekko japonicus
CAAATTCTCCTTTGGCTAAAAACGAGGACTGCTTGCCCCATGCCTGGCGCCCACACAAGCATATAGGTTCCATTCCTTTCTTTTTTTATTAATTAAAATATTTATATACCGCTTTTTCTTGTGGTCCATGGCAGCTTACAATAATAGTTAAAACATTCTCTGTTAAAACCAAAAATAAAATAGCAAACCTCATATCTCATCCCCTTCCGCCATACGTGTTATACTAAGAAAGTAGTTGTCCATTCTTAACACTCATTAACGATGATTTTCATTTGTTTTCCTTAATATGGTTATTGGACCTTTCTCATTTCTGTTCTTTCGGATTTTCACCCCATTTGTTACAATGGGAAACATATTTCAATCTGTTTTTATTTATTTATTTTTAATCACCCACAAGAGACCCACAAGAGATGCCATTTTCATGGACTGTATGCTCATGAAAGGGATCCTCCATGCAAAATTTCAGGCAGATAGGAGAAAGAATCCCTTTATTGGCAGCTTTTTTTTGGGGGGGG
>NW_015180000.1:0-253 GCF_001447785.1 Gekko japonicus
CCACAGGGAGTGCAAATCTTGCCCTGAGTTTACAGGAGGCAACTGTAAGGCCCCACTGTCTTGCATAAATATGGAGTCCATCCTAGAACAAGCCAGAGAATCCCTCCGGTTTGTCGAGAGAAGCAGCGTGTGAGTTTGAAGGAAAGGTTGGATTAAAAATGTACTGGATAGTTAGGTGGGAAAATGACCAGCATGCTACAATCAATCAGTTGTCTTTGGCATTAAATGGATCACATCTTTCTTTAATGGCCTT
>NW_015180001.1:0-414 GCF_001447785.1 Gekko japonicus
TTTTCTTTGGTGAGCTCGTTTTTTCTATTATATTCACACCAAAGCCTGTCTTGTTTTTGGCTCTATGAGAAAGGCAGGGGTGGGTGGGACATTTGTGGGTACGGCAGCCCTTAACCACCACTCTGCTATCCTACCTTCCTTCTTTCACAGGCTTCTTTAAAGACAGAGTGGAAGCAATGTTCCCTCTAAGCTGTGGAGTCTTGTGAGCAAAAATTCTACTTTGTGAGCTACTGGCATTAAAGTTGTGAGCAAGTGATTTGGCTGCTGCAGAAATTAGTTTGCTCTGGAGCCATCCTTCCTGAGCTGAGACAAAAATGTGTGAGCCAGAAAGCTGTGACCTAGCTCATACTAACTCAGCTTAGAGGGAACTCTGGTGGTAAGCGAGGTTCCCTCTAAGCTGTAGAATCTTGTGAG
>NW_015180003.1:0-767 GCF_001447785.1 Gekko japonicus
CTCCCTCAGAGGCTGCCTTGTTTGCAGCTCCCAGGAGAGGGATTGAATACATTCTTTTAAGCCTTTCACTTTTATATTTATCTCATTTGGTCACCAAATGAGAAGTGAGCACTCACTGGAGAAGACCCTGATGCTGGGAAAGATTGAAGGTCAAAGAAGACGGGGACGGCAAAGGATGAGATGGTTGGACAGTGTCGGTGACGCCGCAACAAACATGAAATTGAGCCAACTTCAGAGGACAGCGGAAGACAGGAGGGCCTGGCGGGAGCTGGTCCATGGGGTCGCGAAGAGTCGGACTCGACTGTGCGACTGAACAACAACAACAACTAGCTTTTCAACCATGTCTATAGCAATACGTTTTCAAAACCTGAAAATAATGTCAAGATGGTACGCAACACCCCAGAAACTCTCCCCAAGATGCTGGTAAGGTTGCCAACAAATAGGGGACTTTGCCCATTGTTGGTGGGAATGTTGGAAAATTAAAACATTTTGGCACGAAATAATCAACGAAGTGACTTCGATACAAGTCCCGTTTACACTGGAGACACTGTTTTTAAATACCTGGCCACCAGATTTGCTGAAGAGACCACATAAAGCAACTATTGAGATAATGCTTGATGCTGCCAAGACCACAATTGCAACTTTTTGGAAGGATACTAAAGCCCCATCAACGGAAGCTTGGTTCTGAAAACTATGGAATCACTACCTAAAGGATTCTGTTACAAGCAAACTAGACATTACTTCTCAGAATTCAAAGCAACAGAAGT
>NW_015180004.1:0-38203 GCF_001447785.1 Gekko japonicus
TACGTATTTCAGACCCTTCTAAATCGATTTCTCCAGTTGTGCTGTTTGATCACTGTAGGCCTGCGAAAACTCACGGGTGGGAAAGGTTGGCTGTCTTTTAGAATAGCGGGACTTGCGATTTCAGTAGTGGCTCCCGTTCGGCCTCCCATTTGGCCTTAGTCGAAAAGGAGGGTTCAGAAGATTGTAAGTAAATTAAAAAAAGCTGTGGTGGCAGCTCCCGCTTGGCAGCAGGGGGACGGAGCTGGGCCATGGGCAGAGGGCATGGCTCAGTGGTAGAGCATCTGCTTGGCGTGCAGAAGGCCACAAGTTCAATCCCCTGCATCTCCTGTTAAAGGATTTTGGTAGCAGGTGTTACGAAGAACCTCTGCCTGGGAGCCTGGAGAACCACTGCCTGTCTGAGTAGGCAGTGCAGACTCTGATGATGGACCAAGGGTGCGATTCAGTATAAGGCAGCTTTGTAGGTTCACGTGGGGCCACAGGGGATATGATGGAAGGTAGCTCCCCACCGCTGACGGGAAGCCTCCCTCCATATCTGGCTGTGGCTTGAAATGCAGGGAGGGCGGGGAAAAGATTATGTCCAATTAGGTTGCTGCACAGTTTTTCCTCCTCTCGACAGCCTTTTCTCCTATCAACCCAGCCAGTCCCTGCTGTAACTTCTTCAATTTTTTTTTTCATTTTTAAATGCTTTTTTAATTTATTTTCTATACAAAACAGAAATAAAACCGTTGCATAAAGTAGTGAAGGTATTCAGAGTCAATATCAGACTGACCAAGAGTCAAGACATATTGAACAGCAATGTAGGGAACCGAAAGGAGTTTCAAAAATACGAAAGGTCTTGATAATAGCGGTTATTGGGGAGAAAATCCCCATTAGACAAGTAAGCGACCGTTGGGAACCAAGTGGCTCGAAATGGGCGTAGACGGCCACCCATGGGGATAACAGCGTTCTGCGAGGCAATCTTCTCCAGGAGAAAATGTTCCCATATTTTGTTTTTCCAGTTGCTCAAGGAGGGACCTGCTTCGTCTTTCCATTTTTGAACGATCACAAGTCTCGGAATAGCAAGTAGCGTGGCAACTGTGACTTCTTCAGGGCTGTAGCCAGTGGTGGGGCTTTAGGGGCTGAGCCTCCCCCCCCCCATGATTACGGCAGAGCCCCACCGTGGCTAAAGCTTTTCCCATCCCGTCTTCGCCAGCCAGCAAGATGGGCCATCAGTTCTTCGAGGCTCTCGGAGAGCCAACAGCCAGTCTCACTGGCTGGCAAAGACATGGGGGGGGGGACCTTGAGCAGCTCAAGTCAAGCCTGGCTGCTCTTCGGCTCTCCTCCTCCCTCTCCGAACAGAGAGAGAGGAAGAGAGTCACTCGTGGTGACGTTGCATGTGACATCGCCACGTGGGGGGGCCACGACGCCCCCCCCAAGTCCAAAGCTCCCTCCTGGAGAATATCCTGGCTACAGGGCTGCTCATTTTCCCCTCCCGACGTCGGTTTCGAAGCTGGGTGTAATGTATCCAGTCCAGACAAGTCCAGAGACAAACGCAGAGCTTTGCTCCCAGAGACAATGGACTATGCGGATCCTAGCCCGCTCCAATCAGGGGGCTGGGTTTCCGGCCGAGAGCCTATGGGACTCTCGGCCACTGTAAATAACCTATAGGGAAGTAGGGGGAGAGTTTTGGTGGCGGTTTCTCGGGGGATATAAGCCGGCCTGCGAGCCGGCCAAAGTCGTCTTGTTCCTGTTCGAATAAAGTACGCTTTGCTGAAATCACTCTCCGTCTGCATACTTTTCACTGGGGAATGGCAAAAGGTGTCTCAAGGACTAGCCCCATGGCCATCCTAGGAACTGCTTCACTGCTCTGCCTGCTGATTCCTGGATTGGGCACAACAGCATGTTCCACAACAGTTAGATGTGAAAAACATGAGGATGTTGGGCACAGTGTATTACATAAATTAAGGCGAATGATAAACACATGTCTCTCTTTATCGGTGGTTAGATGTGGCAGTCTCCTATCCAAATACTCCCATCCAAACACATTTAGTTTACTGTAGCTTCTAGTACCGAATTGATGATCCTTTTTCCCAGGGAGAGGTTTAAAATGCAGTTGCAGGAGTGGGCCGAGAAGTGAAAACTGTTGGAAATGCATGTGTTCACAAGGTCTGACAATTCAGTCATTATAGGGTTAACTTGTTTGCCTAGTATTGCTATTGTTTAGACTGACCTGGAAGGGATACCTGGCAGTAAGCCAATGGGGAATTAGCCCGGGAAAAGTAACTTCTGTTGTGATAAGTGATTGGTTGTTTGTTCCAGGTGACTTCCTTTCTAGGGGTCGAGAAGAAGGCAGATTCTCCATTATCTGTGTGCTAGTGTTGACTATCGACAGCTTAGAAAATGTAGCTGTTAATGTTACATTTATTTGTAGTTATCCCGTATACCTTTTACCCTTAGAAATAGAGGTTTTTAAAAGCAAAGAAATCTCTTCTTTCCAATAGAGCAAGATCCATTGATAGTCTGAGTATTAAACATTTCTCCAGTTGTTCAAGGAGGGAGCTGCTTCGTCATTCCATTTTTGAGCGATCACAAGTCTCACAGTAGCAGGCCCTGGACCAAGCCACACTGAGTGGCCTTTCGGCATCTGTTATGTATTGGAACAGCATTACAAGCCAATGCTGCAGGAGTTACTCCGTTTAGCAGTGGCAGCAATAGGTGTTCACTCATCTATTAATTTCTCTTTCAAACTGACAGCAGTACAGGAGACAGTGGGAGAACCGGCACGGATGACTGTTGGCATTGATCTACACCAAGGGGTCCCTTGGGTGCTGGCAGAGTGTCTGGGGGTTTGGCTAGGCGTATACCTGAACACTAGTGGCCCTCTAGGTCAGTGGTTCAGTAGGAGATTTCCGTGTCAGTTAAATGGCCGCTCCACCCCTGTGCAGTTGGGATTATGTTGTTTTGAGTTAAAGTCCCAGCATATGGGATACAGAAGGCAGAGAAAGAAGTTGGCAACTGTAACTTCTTCAGGGCTGTAGCCAGTGGTGGGGCTTTAGGTGCTGAGCCCCCCCCCGATTACGGTGGAACCCCACCGTGGCTAAAGCTTTTCTCATCCCGTCTTCGCCAGCCAGCGAGATGGGCCATCAGTTCTTCGAGGCTCTCGGAGAGCCAACAGCCAGTCTCGCTGGCTGGCAAAGACATGGGGAGGGGGGGAACCTTGAGCAGCTCAAGCCAAGCCTGGCTGCTCTTCGGCTCTCCTCCTCCCTCTCCGTACAGAGAGAGAGGAAGAGAGTCACTCGTGGTGACGTCGCATGTGACATCGCCTCGTGGGGGGGGGCCATGACGCCCCCCCAAGTCCAAAGCTCCCTCCTGAAGAATATCCTGGCTACAGGAGTAGATTTCCGTGTCAATTAAATGGCCGCTCCACCCCTGTGCCGTTGGGATGATGTTGTTTTGGGTTAAAGTCCCAGCATATGGGATACAGAATGCAGAGAAAGTAGTATTTTTCTCCCTTTCTCTCAAGACAAGAACTTGTGGGCACTCAATGGAATTAATGAGCAGTAGGCTTAGAACAGATAAAAGGAAGTACTTCTTCACCCAAAGAGTCATTAACATGTGGAATTCACTGCCACAGGAGGTGGTGGCGGCTACAAGCATAGACAGCTTCAAGAGGGGATTGGATTAACATGTGGAGCAGACATCCATCAATGGCTATTAGCCACTGAGAAGGGAGCACTCACTGGAGAAGACCCTGATGCTGGGAAAGATTGAAGGTCAAAGAAGACGGGGACGGCAAAGGATGAGATGGTTAGACAGGGTCATAGATGCAACGAACATGTAGTTGAGCAAACTTCAGAGGACGGCGGAAGACCGGAAGGCCTGGCGTGATCTGGTCCATGGGGTCGCAAAGAGTTGGACTCGACTGTGCGACTGAACAACAACAACAACAAAAATAGATGGAACACTAATGTCCGGGGCAGTGACGCTCTGTATTCCTGGTGCTTGGGGGGGGGGCAACATTGGGAGGGCTTCTGGAGTTCTGGCCCCGCTGGTGAACCTCCTGGTAGCACCTGGGTTTTGGCCAGTGTGTGACACAGAGTGTTGGGCCGGATGAACCATTGGCCTGATCCAGCATGCCTTCTCTTACGTTCTTATATGGCAACTCTTAACAAAGATGAGGGTGCCACCGTGTCTGTTTAACAGATGGTAGGAAGAAAGGGGTAGTAAGAACATGATGTGCCCTGGACCTAACTCCCTGAGCAAAACTGGTTTCTGTTGTTTTAGCAGATTGACTCGGCCAAAACATACAAGATTTGAAATTTCTTGGCATGGTTGCACTCCTTAATATCACATTATACAGATGCCCTTTTTCATCCTGGTGGTCTTTATTGTACTTGAATTGGTTTTATCCGGCATCCCCTCTTCCCATAGAATCCTGGAAACGGTAGCTTTCTAAGAAGCGCAAGCTTCATGAAACTACAATTCCCACCATGCTCTTTGTCTACCTGTCCCCGTGCACTGGTTAGTCATGTCAGTTGTAAAACTGAGATATATATATTTACAGTGTGCGTCTGTAGAAAACAACCCATGCAAAAAGTTGCATTTGAACTAAACCTCAACAACTGCTTTGCTTGCAAACAGACTGTCCTGTTTCTAGAAGAACGCCTTGTTTTAGTCCTGACCTTACAAACATTTTAGGAAATGCGTCTTACCTTGGAAGCTGCCGATCCTGGTGTTATGCCCCATGGCTTATTTTGATTTCATGTTTCTACCTGTTTACTCTTGGGTGATGTTGTAGCCTTGCTGGTGTTTCCAGAAGCGCCACGTTGGTCGTCGCCTACATCATGACCATCACCGACTTCGGCTGGGAGGATGCACTGTCTGTTGTGCGCGCATCGAGATCGTGTGCCAATCCTAACACTGGATTCCAGCGGCAGCTGGAGGAGTTCGAGAAAAATGACGTTGCTCGTGTAAGTGGGGGGGGACCCTTGGGGTTCCAAGCCCAACCTGTAAGCTGTAGTGTGAACCCTCACTTTTTGTTTTGCATCAAAATGCGGAGGATTATGCACCGGGGAAACCTGTGGTTTGGCTGTCCAAGGGAACTCTCAGCACTTTAAAAAGTGAGTTAAAATACTTAGAGGGCACCACGAAGATGCAGTGAGAGAACAGCGGGGTGCCCTCAACATTCAGTCAGCCCAAAGGCCTTCTAGAACAGAAGTGTTTATAGTTCCAGGCAATGCTCCCTCTAAGCTGTGGAGTCTTGTGAGCAGAAATTCTACTCTGTGAGCTACTGGCATGAAAGTGGTGAGTGAGCGATTTGGCTGCTGCATAAATTAGTTTGCTCTGGAGCCCTCCTTCCTGAGCTAAGACAAAGACGTGTGAGCCAGAGGCTAAAAAACTGTGAGCTAACTCACACTGACTCAGCTTAGAGGGAACACTGGTTCCAGGTGGTCAGCCGTGTTGGTCTGAAGCAGCAGAACACATTTAGTAACTGCTGTCAAAACAACATTTTTAAAATATCCGCCCAGCCAATCAGAAGCCTTGCTTGGCAGAAGAAGAGGAGGAAGAGGAGGAGGTTGGATTTATACCCCACCCTTCACTACCTGAAGGAGTCTCAGAGCAGCTTACAGTCTCGTTTCCCTCCCCCTCCCCACAACAGACACCCTGTGAGGTAGGTGAGGCTGAGACAGCTCTTTCGAGAACTGCTCCTGAGAGAACAGCTCTGAGAGAACTTGTGAGTGACCCAAGGTCACACTAGCAGCTGCGAGTGGAGGAGTGGGGAATCAAGCCCAGTTCTCCCAGATTAGAGTCCGCACTCCTAACCACTACACCAAAAGCCCCATGTGGCCCCAACTCACTTTCTGAAAACACTTGGTGAGCACCAGGAAAGGTGTTGACAGGCACCATTGGGGACCCCTGGGCTAGAACAACAAATCATGGTTTGTTGTACCATGCACAAACATGGGAGATCCTGTGGCTTTTGCCTAGCCTGCGATGATCTAATTGCTGCTTTTTTTCCATGGCAAACCATAATTCGTCATTGTGCCCGAACCACAGACTGGTTTGCCCTACTCCTTACAAACAAGGAACTGTAGCTTGTTGCTCAGATGCAGAAGTGTGCTGCACAAGTGGGAATCTTTGATTAGATTGCGGTGCACAAGTGAAGCCGGGAACTCCGAGGCCCGCTTTGCTCACTCACGCGATGCCGAACGATGGCTTTGTCGCATTTGAGCCACGTTCGTGATGCATTTGAGGCAATAACGTTATTCACATAAAATTATTTGTCACAAAAGCTTAATATTTCCTGGCTTTATACAGAACTCGGGTAAACGGGAATATAACAGCCTTTACACGATAGAACACCGAGGGACTTTCCAGCCTCGTCTCCTACCTCCTTATTTTGAACGTTACAGTCATTTCAGGTCTAAGCTGAAAAGATTGAATTGTTCTATTATGCAAAAAGCTTTACTGAGGTCACAGTGTGTGTGTGTCTTTTTAAAACTCCATGTAGGAGGAGAACCCGCCGCCTTCATCGACAGGAACACGCCAGCTTGCGAAAAACGATATTCTAAGAAATGAGAGCACTTCCACAGCTCTTAAAATCTAGAGGCCTGTCTTTTCCCTTCAGATTGTGCCTTCACGGCAGGGAGCCGGACTCTCCCAACAAACAGCACTTGGGTCTTACTGATTTAAATGTGATACTTCCCACCACCCCCATACTCACACACAGGCGCTTGCAAAAATGATGTTATCGCTGTCCGGGGCATCTTCTGGATAAAGTTTGTAGCATCGCTGACAATGAGATGAAGCATTCCCTTCCTTGCAGTGTTGTGGCTTTATTAGTGTTTTCTTGGGGGGGGGGGGGGGGGGGGGACAGGTCCACCCCAAGGTATTGGTGACCCTGTCGCGTTTTCAAGCCAAGAGATGCTCAGAGATGGTTTGCCATTGCTTGCCTCTGTGTATTCCTTGGTGGGTGGTCTCCCAACTCTGGTGTTCCTTGGTGGTCTCCCATCCAAATACTGACCCGGGCTGAGCCTGCTTAGCTTCCGAGATCTGGTGAGATCCAGGCTACCCTTGGGCCGTCTGGGTCAGGGCTTTTTCCTGGAGAAACATTTCCTTGGATAAGCATTCTCTCTGTCGCTCGAGCTGTCGTGTGTAGCCTTCAGAACGTAAAATAAATGCAGTTTTGTGTCCTGCTCAGTGCCAGAGTAGGATATGAGAGACCCAGGTTCAAATCCCGCGTCTGCCTTGGAAATGCGCTGGCTGACCTCGGGCTAGTCCCTGTCTCAGCCTCGCAGGGGTCATTGGCATGAGGATAAAATGGAGGAGCAGAGGACGGTGTTGTAAGCCACGTCCCCACTGCAGAGAAAAAGCGGAAGTACAAACGTCCAGATTGATAAGTATTGCTCACATTAGGCTATAATTTACTTATGATGTTTATCAAACACATAGCAGCCTAACATGTCCGTGATCAGGTGTGGAACGGCGCTGCCTCTTGTCCAGGTGCACAGTTTGGGGAGTGAAAATGGCAGCTGCTTTTGTCTGCAGCTTTGAGCCTTCATACAGCTTTCAGAAGGGCGAAGGGAACGGCTTCGGCCAAGGACAGGCAGCCCCTCTTAGAGCGAGGGTTGTCGGCTCCGAGCGAGGAAGTACCTGGAAATTTTAGGGGTGGAGCCTGGGGAGAGCAGGGTTTGGGGGGGGGAACAGTGTAAAACCTTCAGAAAAGGGCCCGAACAAGTGATATGTTAAGGGCTGATGCACGTCAGGTCGCCCCAATCCCAAACAAAAGTTCCAAAAGTTACGTCAAACATTTTAATATATGTGGTGGGATTCTGTTACAAAGAGGCAAGGGATTTTTCCTGGGTTATCCACATTCAGATTTCCGAGATTAAAATCATTTAACTCGAGTGCGGAAAGAACTTAACGCGATGCAAACTTAATGCAAACTCACCGTTTGCTTTATTTCGGCTGTAACGTCAGTGGCCGAATTACACGACCACATCTAATGTATGTATTATAAAAATGTATATACCCTGTTTCCCCAGAACTGAGGCCAGGCGTTGGTTTTCAGCTTTTAAACCAAATCTAGCATTTTACAGTGGTGGGGGTGGTGGAGGAAATTGCCATCAAGTCACACCTGATTTATGGGGACCCCTCAGGGGGGTTTCAAGGCAAGAGACGTTCAGGGGTGTTTTCCCATTGCCTGGCTCTGCGTAGAGGCCCCAGTCTTCCTCGGTGGTCTCCCGTCCAAATACTGACCAGGGCTGACTCTGCCTTAGCTTCTGAGATCTGATGAGATTGGGGTAAAGGTAAAGGTTTCCCTTGCTCGAAAGCTAGTCGAATCCGACTCTAGGGTTGCGGTGCTCATCTCCATTTCAAAGCCGAAGAGCCAGCGCTGTCCGAAGACGTTTCCGTGGTCATGTGGCCGGCATGACTAAACACCAAGGCGCACGGAACGCTGTGACCTTCCCACCGAAGCGGTCCCTATTTATCTACTTGCAATTTCTTGCTTTCGAACTGCTAGGTTGGCAGGAGCTGGGACCAGAGACGGGAGCTCACTCCATCATGCGGCACACCCGGGTCTCGAACTGCTGAACTACTGACCTTCCACAGCCTGCAGTTCAGCGTCTTAACCACTTGAGCCACCGCAGCTCAAATTGGGTTAGCCGTGTACAATTAGCTGTCGTTTTAAATAAAAAATTAAAAAGCCCTCATATGGTGATTCCGCACTAGACCTTAAATCCTCGTTCAACCCTGTCCCTGAACTTACATTCTACACTACACTCGAGTCCACCCCTGTAATTATCTCGGGGTATTTTTACATTCTGCGCTACACTCTAGTTCACCCCTGTAACTATCTCAGGGTATTTTTTGTTTCGACATTACATTGAGGTCACCCCAGTTTTGCCCCACACTTGTCTCCGGATAAACGGATGCTGTTATAACCAGTGATAAATGCAAGGTATTGTGTCACAAGTTGAACTCTGATCAAACCAGGGATGAGATCCAAGTGCGGAAAGGGCCATAGTGGCAACAGTGTTAATGGGGTAGTTGCTTGCTTATTTATTTGTTTGTTTGTTTGTTTATTTTTGGGATTTATATCCCGCCCTACCCAAACGGCTCAGGGCGGCTAACAGGCGGCTATGCCAAATTAAAAATTAAAATACAACAAAACATTATTACATACATAATAAAAGTTGGTGCTCTAATATTCTGTAAATATCCCCAAGATGTGCAATATCCCACATTGGCTCTGTGTGTGTGTGTGGGTGTGAGCCCCAGGAATGATATTTTCCCCATCTCCGCCGGGCGGCATATACCCCCCTCCCAATTATAGGAGTAGATGGTAGGATCGTATCACGGTGGTGGAATAGTGGCGGCGGCGGCGGCTCCTACTCAAAAGGCTGGTGGAAGAGCTCCGGCTTGCACGCCCTGCGGGACTGTATGTGTATAAGGACCCGGATCTCCGCCGAGAGCTCGTTCCACCAGGTAGGAGCCGCCACCGAAAACGCTCTGGCCTTAGTTTGGGCAAACTTAATGTCTCGGGGTCCCGGAACTTCCAGGAGATGGAGACTCCCCGATTGCAGTGCTCTTGAGGGAACATACGGGAAGTGGGTCTGGACAACATTGGTACAAAGACCAGGAATTCTCAACTCGGCATTTGCTGCTGATGTGCAGAGAAGCTCTGTGTGTGTGTGTGTGTGTGTGTCTCCAGAAGGGTTCCCATGGCCCCTGTCCTGTCCATGATTCTTCCTTTGAAACCATCTTGCCTGCCACTTTCCCATTTGCTGGTGGTGTAAGATTTGCTGGTCCAGTGCGAAAAAGCCACTGGAATGCAGAGAGAGCAGCAAACTGGAGAGAAAGAAACATCCAGCCCACCAGTGCCCTCCCTTGCAAAACCATTTAAAGTGGCTTCTGGAATTCTCTACCGAGGGATGTGGTGGTGTCCACTAGATTAGTTGGCTTGAAAAGGGATTTAGACTAGTTCATAGAGTTGACTGTCGTTGACTATCAAAGACAACAAATAAACGAAACCTTCATGTTCAGAGGCAACGAATAAATGAAATCTTCGTGTTCAGAGGCAGTAGGCTCCCTGAATCTAGTATTCAGTGTTCCCTCTAAGTTGAGTTAGTGTGAGCTAGCTCACAGTCTTTTAGCCTTCAGCTCACACATTTTTTGTCTTAGCTCAGAAAAGATGGCTCCAGAGCAAACTAATTTATGCAGTAGCCAAATAGCTTGCTCACAAATTAAATGCCAGCAGCTCACAAAGTAGAATTTTTGCTCACAAGACTCCACAGCTTGGAAGGGAACGTTGCTAGTGCTGTGTGGCAACAGGAGTGGAAGAAGAAGAAGAGATTGGATTCATACCCCGCCCTTCACTACCCAAAGGAGTCTCAGAGCGGCTGACAAACTCCTTTCCCTTCCCCTCCCCACAACACACACACTGTGAGGTTGGTGGGGCTGAGAGAGCGCTGACAGAAACTGCTCTTTTTCTTTTTTTTTTCTTTCTTTTTTTCAATATATTTTTATTGTTTTAAGTAAAAGATTGCACATATTACATTCCATCAAGTTACAATTCCAATCAGAGTCATTCAATTGCAAATACTTAGCTAATCTGTTAGTGATATAACAAACAGTGTTGCAGTTTCAGAATCTGTCTTTTTCTCATTACATTTCTGTTTGCAGTTCTATCCACTTATATACCTTATCCCATCTCCTTTTGTGTACCTTCTCATTTTTATTTTGCATCCTTAGACTTAAATCATCCATTCTGGCTAGCTCTAAGATTTTGTATATCAAATCTTCTCTAGTAGGTAAGCTTTCAGATTTCCAGTTTTGTGCTACTAACAGTCTGGCTGCTGTTATAATATAGCTGATTATATACGTATCCTGCTTATTGTAACCTTTTGGTATCATGTTTAGCAGGTATATTTCTGGTTTTAATGCTACATTAATACCTAGACTTTCTTGGAGGACTTTCCTAACCATTCTCCAGAATCTTTGTACCGTAATACACTCCCACCACATATGATAATACGTTCCTTTACTGCTTTTACATTTCCAGCATTTGTCGGAATACCCCCTATAGCATTTGGCTAACTTAACGGGTGCCCAATGCCATCTGTGGAACATCTTAAATACATTTTCTTTGTAAGCAACCGCTTTCATATATTTGACAGATTTCCACATACTTGCCCATTGTTTTTCCTCAATTTCCCCTATATCTTTTACCCAGGTGATCATTACATTTTTAACGTTTTCCTCTTTCATATATTCCCTTAGATGTAGATTATATAATTTCTGAATCAATTTATCATTTGAGGAGACTGCTCTTTTTCAAGGACAGCTCTTATCAGAACTACAGCTTGCCTAAGGTCATCCAGCCAGGTGCAAGTGGAGGAGTGGAGAATCAAACCTGGTTCTCCCAGATTAGAGTCTGGACATTTAACCACTACGCCAAACTGACTTTACCCTCCACGTTCCCTCTTGTAGGCCTTCTTGGAGCATCTGGTTGGCTGCCATGGGAAATAGGAAGCTGGACTAGATGGACGATGGAACTGACCAGCAGAGATTCATTCATTCATTCATTCATATTTCTCTGACAGCTGTCTTCTGTTTCTGCCTCTTACGTCCATCCCTTTGTTTTCCTTCCTTCCAGTTCAGAGAGTGGCTCAGAGCAGAATACGGCGAGACCTCCGTGCGAGATGACCAGGAGGCCAAGGAGCTCCTGCAGAAGTACAAAGCACACGCAGCTGCCCAGCTGAACCCACCGGGAAGGCAGTGGAACGATACCTTTTCGTCGGTGGCCTCCTTGTCAGTGACAGCTCCTCAGTAGGGCCAACCAATGATTCATCCCATCGACGGAAATACAAATCCGTCCACTAAAAAAAAAATTGCATTCACTAGGCAGGGCGACTCGCTCTCATTTTCTCCTGCAACTGCACAAAAAAGGGACTTCTCGGTTGTCCGTAGTCAGTCCATCCTGGGGTGCCTCAATTCTCCGAGGAGCAGGTCTCCAGAATCCTTCCTTTGACAGCATGGCCGTTGTCAGACACACAACGAAGACTGGCGACGTTGTGCAGGTATCGCAGCTGTTCTTCTTCCTTGGCGGTTGACCCTTTCACAGCCTTCCGGTGGGACGGGTGAGGACCACGCCAGTTTCTGCCTGCAGAGATGCCAAATCGTTTTCCAGGTCTCTGTCTTCTTCAGGTTGCCCACGTATCCAGGATTTTTGCACAACTGCACTTTTTGGTCAAAGCTTCCAGTTCTTCGTTTAGCTTCACTTAGAATGGACTGGTCTAAAGAAGGGAAATGGCCAGGCCAAGAAAACTTCATGCTCATTCGGCCGTCACTGTTTGGTTTTGGGAAATTCCGCAGCCCTGTCAAAAAGAAAAGCTCAGGCTATGCTAATCCATATCTCCTGCTTGAGTATTCCTCCTTTGGGTCCCCGCTGAAGTGAATATACAGCTCACGTAGTTGTATATTTTAACAGTGTTCTAATGTAAAGCAAAAGTATTAACGGGTAATTTTTGCCAGCCTCTGTTATCCCGGCTTTAGACCTCCAAAGTAGTTCACTTTAAATTATTTTTTCAGGAGCGGGTCTGAAAGAATATTGCAGATGTATGTATTTAAAAGATTAAAGCAGAGTTATGATGGATATTGTGCTATAATAAAAAGTTACTCGTCCTCACTCCTGCCAGTACTACTGAGCAAAGTTTCCTTGTCTGTTAATTGTCCTGAGGAAGATTTGCTTTTGCTTGCCTCTTCCAATGGGGTATATTCAATAAAATCTGCATTTATCTTTTGATAAATTTAAAAAAAACCAATGCCCAATGTTGTTACGTTGCTTTTTTTAACATAGAAGTAGTGGGGGCTATTGGTTATCTGCAGTGTATAATGTTAGGGCAGTCTAAAGCCCACTGATTGGATCTTGAATGAGCCTGTTTTCTGAACTTGGAAAGCACCCAGGTTCAAAACAGCTGTGTACAGTGTGGACGTTGGGGTGGGGGTTGCTTCTCAAAATGTAAGTTCTAATTCTTCACTGGTATGGGAGGAATTAGCAGTATTGGACCACAGTATACTCCCACAATCCAGCCTTGCTCTTCAGACGGCTTTCTCCTTGTGATACCCCCTCGCAGACTTTTTCTGAGGTAGGCCGAATCCTTCGGCAAGGCACACCAGAGTGGGTACAGAGGGACACCTTCACTCATGCGTTTAGGCAGGTGTGTAACATGGTTTTTATTCCAGAGGGCACTTGATTTGGTAGAAGAAGAAGAAGAAGAAGAAGAAGAGATTGGATTTATACCCTGCCCTTCACTCAGAGTGGCTTACAATCTCCCTTCCCTTCCCCATAACAGACACCCTGTGAGGTAGGTGGGGCTGAGAGAGCTCTTTCATGGACTGCTCTTGAGAGAACAGCTCTGAGAGATCTTGCGACTGAGGAGGAGGAAGAAGAGATTGGATTTATACCCCGCCCTTCACTTGGAGTCTCAGAGCGGTTTACAAACTCTTTTCCCTTCCACTTCCCCGCAACAGGCACCCTGTGAGGTAGGTGGGGCTGAGAGGGCTCTGGCAGAAACCGCCCTTTCAAGGACAGCTCTTGTCAGAACTATGGCTTGCCCAAGGTCACACCAGCAGCTGCATGTGGAAGAGTGGGGAATCAAACCCGGTTCTCCCAGATTAGAGTCCTCGCTCCTCACCACCACACCAAACAGATTTTCCTGCATTTTCACCCTGTGCATGTTAACTTGTGGGCTGACTATTATACTGCTGTTTGTGTCCTTCCAACTTGTTGTTATCTTAAGGAGATAAGAGGGGATATAAATATTTTAAATAAACTGTGTGCGAGGAGGGCGGGAATCCAGAAACCCACATGGTTAAATGGTGTGAGAAAAACACTTGATGATTCAAACAAGAGTCAGGACGACGAGTCATTCGAGACAGTGTAGATGGCTTCTGGTTGCCTTCCTGGAATGCGATTTCAAAGAATGTGAGGGGAAAAGAAAGGTTGACAGTCAGTCATTGGCCGCTTGAGGCCTACACTCAAAAACTCCAGAGGCCTTCCCCATCTCGATTTTCTCAGTAACAACAAGCCAGCTCTTGGCTGTCTGGTTTCACGCTTGTGTTCTAAAATGCCTTGCTTAGGGTTAGGGCTGACTGTGTGGGATCCGTGAGCTGATGAATAAAAGGATCACATTGGCCCCGGTCAGCGGAAAATGCAAGGTAAAGTTAATATGTTTTTCCTCCCCTTTTTGACAAGTGTTTGAGTTTTTCCTAAGCTGGTGCTATTAAAAGTGTACAAGGATTGCTGAACTTTGGGTCTAGAAGAGCTGTCCCAGCCAGAGTTGCACCCTTTCTAAGCCTGTTGACTTTGGTGGACTTGGAAAGATCCTTGGGAAGGCAGCAATGTTCCCTCTAAGTTGTAGAGTCCTGTGAGCAAAAATTCTAGTTTGTGAGCTACCGGCATTAAAGTTGTGAGCAGGTGATTTGGCTACTGCATAAATTGGTGTGTTCTGGAGCCCTCCTTCCTGAGCTGAGACAAAAATGTGTGAACCGGAGGCTAAAAAACTGTGAGCTAGCTCACACTAACTCAGCTTAGAGGGAACACTGGATGGCAGTGCTAGAACTGGAAGCTGCGGATACGTTAACCGTCACTGTGCTCTTTGGAATCTTTGCCCTTGGATGTCACTCTCTTTGGGGACTAGCTCGGTCTCTGTGAAACAGGGCCTTTTCGGCTTTGGCACCTTCCCTGTAGAAAGCAAGCACCTTCGTTTTCAAAAAAAGCGGGTGAAACCCCTTGTTCGTTTTGGCATTTGGGACCCAGAGAGCACGCTGAGCAGAGTGGCTTGTTTTATGAGATTGCAACAGCTGCTGTGCATTTAATGTTATGAATCGAGACCCAAATGCTGGATGAAGAAGGAAAAGAAAATGGATCTTAACTGGTTGAAACGTAAACACTTTGCCTCCTGCTATGAAAACAGATTTGCGTTTGACCCGATGGTCAGTGTTCCCTCTAAGCAGAGTTAGTGTGAGCTGAGTTAGTGTGATCTACCTCACAGTTTTTTTAGCCTCTGGCTCGCACGTTTTGGTCTTAGCTCAGGAAGGATGGCTCCAGAGCAAACTCATTGATGCAGTAGCCAAATCGCTCGCTCACAGCTTTAATGGCAATCGCCAATGTTCCCTCTAAGCTGTGGAGTCTTGTGAGCAAAAATTCTACTTTGTGAGCTACTGGCATTACAGTGGTGAGCGAGCGATTTGGCTGCTGTGTAAATGAGTTTGCTCTGGAGCCCTCCTTCCTGAGCTAAGACAAAAATGTGTGAGCCGGAGGCTAAAAAACTGAGCTAGCTCACACTGACTCAGCTTAGAGGGAACACTGGCAGTCGCTCACAAAGCAGAATTTTTGCTCACAGGACTCCACAGCTTAGAGGGAGCATTGCCGATGGTGCCAGTGAGATTGTGTCCATTATAAAGTTGCCCCCCAACTTACAGTCCAATCTTAAGTAGGCTTCCTCCAGTCTTAAGTCTCATTGGTCTCAGTGGGACTTACTCCAGGCTAAACGCCTGTAGGATGGCAACCCTAATCATTCTGTTAAAGCAGCGGTGCTTTTCTTTTTGCAGAACAAAGTCTGAGTCCAGTGGCACCTTTAAGGCCAACAAAGTTTTATTCCTGGTATCAAGCTTTCGTTTGAACTCAAACTCTGGACTCAAACTTTGTTCTGCTGCTTCAGGCCAACACAGCTAAACACCTGGATTTTTGTTTTTGCCGTTTTTATTCAGGATTTCTTGCTTTGTGCCTGTTTTCTTACAGCCATGGACAATGGGGAGCACATCACATTTCCTTATCGGGTTTGCTGTCTTATTATAGAGCTTCTCATTACACGATTGCTGTTCAACGCAACACACTGCCGGCACCCGACCGAAGGCTGCTACTGCAGGGAAGCAATCCAGCTTCCATAGATCTGCGAAAGCAGCCTTGTGCATGAGGCCCGTTTGCTTTTCAGTGAAAGCTGGTGAAGGCCCCCCAGTGGCAGTTCCTTTTTCTCCGTCAGCTGCTGCTTCTTCTGCACAATAGTCACCAAAAAATGTATTCTCTTGTCCGGCTTTCCTTCACAAAAGGCCAAGACGGTTGCCATTCGACTGCGCGCCCAGGTATGAGTGGCCCATAGTACAGAATTTTACCTCTAAACTACATCTCTATAGGGTGATAACATTAAGTGTAGATAGATCAAGATGGGTAGCCGTGTTAGTCTGTAGCGGTAGAAAAGAGCAAGAGTCCAGGAGCACCTGAAAAACTAACCAAATTTCTGGCAAGAGAGGAGCTTTCGTGAGTCATGGCTCCCTGCTTCTACCCTGCCACAAACTTTGCTAGTGTTAAAGGTGCAACTGGACTCTTGCTCTTTTCTAACATTAGAAGAGAAGAAGAGAAGAGATTGGATTTATACCCTGCCCTTCACTACCCAAAGGAGTCTCAGAGTGGCTTACAAACTCCTTTTCCTTCCTCTCCCCACCACAGACACCCCGTGAGGTAGATGGGGCTGAGAGAGTTCTTGACAGAAACTGCTGGATATAGGGGTATCCCCTATAGGGACAGAACCTGCAATTGTCTCTATAGTGAACCTGAATCAAACCCGGTTCTCCCAGATTACAGTCCTCGCACTTAACCACTACACCAAACCGTAGTTTATGCAGATTTCTCGGTCAAGACCCCCTGGCAGGGACAGAGGCAGGCTAAAATGACTGTGTTTCGCAAAAGGCTGTATTGAAAGGAAAATAGATCTAATTCTCCCATATTTAGAGCTGGAGGAATCAAGACAGTAATCCTCAAGCATACTTCTGGAGTTTACTACGAACAATGGGACTAGGGTTTTGCTATAAGAATCAGACTGCGTTTGGTTTTTTTATGGTATGTTTTACTGATTTCTTGAATTTCCACAAAATTATTGTATTTTTTGCATTGCGGTTTCATGAGGGGGGAGGGGTTACACTTTAATACTTTTTTTATGATTGTTAACCGCCTTGCTTGTCTTCGTGCAGAAAGCCAGGGGAAAGTAACCGAAATAATGGGATCAAAAAACTGTCTTCCTCAAACTGACCCGGCTCGGGGTGCCTGCTATTGGGGCTAATGGTTACAGATCGAGAGGGCGATAACAACAAAGGCTTAATCAAAATGTGGCAGCTCTACCTTTGAGGCTCCTGGGATGCCCTCCCACTACTTCCTTACTCAGGTTGCCAACCTCCAGGTACTACCTGGCAATCTCCTGGTATTACAGTTGATCCCCAGGGAACTGAGGCCAGTTCCCCTGGAGAAAATGGCTGCTTTGAAGGGTGGACTCTGTGGCGTCGTACCCTGCTTAGGTCACTCCCCTCCCCAGGTTACACCGCCCCCCCCCAAATCTCCAGGAATTTCCCGTCCCAGAACTGGCAACCCTACCATCCATAACTAGAAAATTTCATCTCAGTTGAAAATAATGAAACCAATCAGGTCATGTTGAAGAGCAATATTATCTCTGAAGTCTCCCAAAAGGAAGATAGTGATGTTCTCTAAAGTGGGTCAGTCACCCTATGACAGGGGTGGCCAAACCTGCTTCACGTAAGAGCCACAATAGTGATGTTGTCTAAAGTGGCTCAGTCACCCTATGACAGGTGTGTGGCCAAACGTACTTCACGTAAGAGCCACATAGAATGAATGTCAGATATTTGAGAGCCGCAAGACCTGAACAAAGATAACCCAAACGTTTTTATGGGGGGAAAGGCAAATTTGCTTTTTTTTATTCACATGAAATGAGACTGCCAAAATAAAAACAAAAGAGGTAAAAACAGATATTGGTAATTATAGTTAACTTTAGGTGGGGAGGGAGGGGAGAAAAAGAAAGAGAGAGAGAGAAAAGGACGGAAGGTGGAAAGGAAGGAAGGAAATGATTGGGGGCGGGGGGAGAGGTGGAAGGAAAGGAAGGGGAAGGGAAGACCAGCCAGGGAGGCAGGCCTTCCTTTCACTTTCTGTTGGGATTCTCTTTTTTAGTAAGTCAGCAGAGTATTAAGAGACTGAGTCCATGGTGTGTATCAAAATATAAAAGTTTACTCTAAACCTGACATGGGGAAAAGGTACACAGGATATAAAAATGACAAAGAGCTAATATGCCTGCATCTTTGCAGCTAAAAGGTAAAACGGGAAGAGCCGAATGGCGTCTCCTTCTCAGTCAGAACAAAGAAACGGGAGGAGAAACCAATATGCTAAACACTTGACACCTTGGTTTCCAATCAGACTAGCAAATTAGCTCCAAAGTTCCCGGGCATTCCGTTGTCTAAACAGATTGGTTACAAACAAACATGTGACTTAACAAACATCATTGACCCTGTAAAGACTGAAGTGTTTTTGACTTGTAACACCCAACACTTTCCCAGCCAACCAGCTAGGAGCCGCACAATATCTGTGAAAGAACCACACATGGCTCCCAAGCTGCAGTTTGGCCACCTCTGCCCTATGACGTGGGCCCCCAAGGTGGTGACCACGGGCTCCGTGGCACCAGCCAACACCTTTCCTGGCACCTCCCCCCCCAAGTGCTTTCCCCCGAACCCTGTGAAGGGGGGGGGCAGACACGAAGCAGAGGCCAACTTTATTGGCAGGAGCAGAGAGCGTCGCCTGCTAAATATCGTGCACTGCCTGGCTGTTGAAAGTCTCGGGGAACGTTGGCAACGGCAGGAGCTCTGAATCACAAACCTGCTGTAGACGCCTAGCGGAGGGTGGCCACCCGCAAGGAGGACAGGGCTTCTGTGTCGCCAATTGTTGTGAAGAGATGGGAATTTTGGGGGGAAGATGCGACTTGTCACACAAGGCTGCACTGGAGGAAATTCCCTCTTTACAGGGCCATTTAAGGGACGTGAACTCTGTCTGACTTTGCGTCTGGTCACTGGGGCTGGCCATTTTTCAGTCATCTCCTGCAGGCGGTGCCTTTTAGTAGAGTTTGGCAAGCAAACATTACTACAGGGTAACCAGGGCTCTTTTTGTAGAAAAAGCCCAGCAGGAACTCATTAGCATAATAGGCCACACCCTGACATCACAGCTCATTAGCATATTAGGTCGCAGCCCCCTGTTGCCAGAAGTGTGGTCATCCAGCCACACCCACCTTTTGCTTCTTATTCTGTTTATCTTGTTTGTTGTCAAAACCCAGGGCCTTTTTTTGTAGCAGGGACTCCTTTGCATGTTAGGCCACACACGCCTACTGTAGCCAATCCTAATGAGTTCCTGCTGTTGGGTGTGGCCTATTATGCTAATGATTATGTTAATAAGTTCCTGCTGGGTGTGGCCAACTCAGGAGCCAGCCGGAACGCCGTTCCTGTGCGTTCCTGCCCAAAAATAGCCCTGCCGATCTCCGTTATATGGGAAATACCACCTGCAGTCTTCCCGATGTTAAAAGCACATGTTCAGGTCTGGTCAGGGTTTTTTTGCGGGGGGGGCGGTCAGCTGAAAAGCCTGCTTCTCAATATTTCATAAGAACATAAGAGAGGCCATGTTGGATCAAGACAATGGCCTATCCAGCCCAACACTCTGTTTCATACAGTGGCCAAAACTCAGGGGCCATCAGGAGGTCCACCAGCGGGGCCGGAACTCCAGAAGCACTCCCACTGTTGCCCCCCAAGCACCAAGAATACAGAGTATCATTGCCTCAGACCGAGTGTCCCATCTATAAAAAGTAAAGGTTTCCCTTGTTCGAAAGCCAGTCAAATCCAATTCTAGGGGACAGTGCTCATCTCTGTTTCCTAGCCGAAGAGCTAGCACTGTCCGAAGACCCCTCCATGGTCCTGTGGCTGGCATGACAACATGCCAAGGTGCATGGAATGCTGTTACCTTCCCACCGAAGGAGTACCTATTTATCTACTTGCAATTTCTTGCTTTCGAACTGCTATGTTGGCAGGAGCTGGGGACAGGGACAGGAGCTCACTCCGTCACGCGGCACTCGGGTCTCGAACTGCTGAACTACCGACCTTCCGGTCTTCAACTCAGCATTTTAACCTCTGAGTCACCTATACCTTGTGGCTAATAGCCACTGATGGATCCTCTCTTTGTCCAATCCCCTCTTGAAGCTGTCTGTGCTTGTAGCCACCACCACTTCCTGAGGCAGTGAATTCCACTTATCAATTACTCTTTGGGTGAAGAAGTGCTTCCTTTTAACTGCTATAAGCCTACTGCTCATGTATTTAGATAACTGATATTAAGAATTTTTTGCCGTAGCCCAGTAATGGCCGGTAGAATACACAGTGGTATCTGAGCAAACACATTCTTAAGAGAAATGTAGTTACATTTCAGAAACATAACTTAGCTTAATAAAATTGTTTTTGTGTGACACTTCTAGTACATTTCACTGGAAAAAAACCCAAGCATCCGCATGAGTATATTTGCAACTTTACTGATGTGCAAAGCTATCTTTCCCTTTAGAAGAGTAGGGCTTCCCATCCTAATTTTATGAGGAGTAAAGACTTGTCTAATTTTAATGTGGAAAAAATTTTCAGCTGTTGCTAGATTCACAGATGTCTAGAGGCAGGTTATCTCCTTAAAACAGATGCAAAAGGGGGGGGGAACACCCAGATACAGCAAAAATTGTAAGGTAATAAGAATTGATGCCATTACAAGAAGAAGAGTAGGTTTTTATACTCTGCTTTTCTCTAAAGAATCTCAAAGCAGCTTACAATCTCTGGATAAAGGCTGGGATAAAAGTGAAATAGATGGAATTTAACCACCATAAACTTTCTGTCTCATATAGTGGGTACAGTGTCAGTCTTGGATAATTTCCCCACTCTGCTATTGAAACATGCTGAGTGACTTTGAGCTAGTTTCTCTCTCTCTCTCTCTCCCTCTCTGCCTAACCTACCTCACAGGGTGGTGGTTGTTCTAAGGAGAAAACAGAGGGGGGAAGGATGATGCATTACCGCACTTTGAGTCACCTTTCAAGAGAAAAGGGGATATATCTAAATAAAATAAATGATTGACTGATTGTAGAGTCTCAGTGCTTGAGGCAATTTTCTACCTTCTCCTCAATTATATTTTCTCTGTGTCTATGTGCCACTATTTTTATCGGTCTCTTAGTTAAAAAAAAATATTCAACAAGGACGGTTTTAAAAAAGAGATTGCAGAAGGCATTCAGCCATGTTAGACGCTCAGTCTTTCGAGTATCCTTCCTGTTCATGCTGAGCAGCCAGGCGTTCAGAAGTATTTTCCTTCAAGAAAAGACCCCCTTTGCTGGGGGAAACTAAAGATGTGCAGTTAAGGTTCTATCAGCTGTCAACAGTCGTGGCAGCTGCTTGTCAAATTTAAAAAAAAAACCAAAACCTTGTGGATCAACATCAACTGTGAGACAAAACTAAACCGTGTATATTCTGTCCCTTCTTGCGTTTCGTTGGAAACAACGAAGCTGGTTACTAATCTTACAACTTCAAAAAACAGCTCTGAGGAGGGGTGTGGCTGGCGGATTCTCTCTGTGTGTCCATGAAACTCTCTTTTAACCAAGTCCGTCTAGGGCTGCTATCCTGTACACACTATTTATTCTCCCACCCTACCTCCAGGGAACCGATGATAATGGACATAGTTCTCTTCCTCCCCTTTATGTTTACAACATCTTTGTGAAGTAGATCCAGGTAGTCAGTCACCAGGCCCGGATGGCACACATCTGAGAGTTCTGAAAGAACTCAAATGTGAACTTGTGGATCTCCTTACAAAAATATGTAATCTTTCCTTAAAATCTGCCTCCATTCCTGAGGACTGGAAGGTAGCTAATGTCACTCCCATCTTTAAAAAGGGTTCCAGAGGAGATCCGGAAAATTACAGGCCAGTCAGTCTGACATCGATACCGGGTAAATTGGTGGAAAACATCATTAAGGAAAGAATTAGTAGGCACATAGATGAACAAAACCTATTGAGGCAGACCCAGCATGGGTTCTGTAAGGGAAGCTCTTGTCTCATTAACCTGTTAGTGTTCTTTGAGGGGGTGAACAAACAGATGAACAAGGGGGACCCAATAGATATTGTTTACCTTGACTTCCAGAAAGATGGTCCCTTAGGTAAGTAGGTCCCTGGCCATATAGGGCTTATGCACAATATTTGTGGTTTTTTGGACTGGGACTCACAATCTTTGTCCCTAAAAGTCAGCTGTGGGGGTACCAACGGGGAGTGTGCTGTGGCACTGAAGAAGAGAGGATTAACTCCTCTATTTCCATTTCTCCTTAAGGTATCTGTCTTTTCCCCTCTGCTTGTCAGTAGCAATCTAAGGGGAGGCAAGCTGCAGGATCTCCACAACTTAGGTGAGCAGATGACAATGTGGCAAATGAAGTTCAGTGTTGATAAGCGTAAGGTGAGGCTCATTGTGCAAAAACATCCAAGTACGAACTAATGGGGTCTTAACTTGCTGAGAAAAAGAGCTTGGGGTTGTAGTAGATAGCGCAATCAGAGGTCATTTCGGGGGGGATCACGGGGGATCCCAGTTCCCCCGGGTGAGGTGTGGGGGCGGGGCACACGACGAAGCCCCGCCCCCTGCTTCTGGCCGCCCCGCTTCCGGCCCTCATTCAGCCAGAAGGAGGCAGGAGCTGGGGCCAGGGAGGGCCTTGGCGGGGCTTCCTCGCACTCCCGCCGGCCTTGCAGGTCCACCGCCGGGCCCCTGATGTCAGGGGGTGGGGCATATGCTAATGAGTTATGCTAATGAGTTCCCCTAGCTCTTTTTCTACGAAACGACCCCTGAGCGCAATGAAGTGTCAACACAGTGTGCTGCAGCAGTGAAAAAGGCAAACTCTACATTAGGGATTATTAGGAAAGGGGATGAAAATAAAATGGCCGATAACGTAATGCCCCGGTATAGATCTATGGTGCGGCCTCATTTGGAATACTGTGTATAGTTCAAGTCACTGTATCTAAAAAAAAGGACATCACAGAGCTCAGGGCTTTTTTTGTAGAAAAAGCCCAGCAGGAACTCGTTAGCATAATACGCCACACCCAACAGCAGAAACTCATTAGCATATTAGGCCACACCCTGACAGCACAGCTCATTGGCATATGAGGCCACACCCCTGTGTTACCAGAAGTGTGCTCATCCAGCCACACCCACCTTTTGCTTCTTATTCAGTTGACCTTGTTTGTGGTCAAAACCCAGGGCCTTTTTTTGTAGCAGGAACTCCTTTGCATGTTAGACCACACACCCCTAATGTAGCCAATCCTAATGAGTTTCTGCTGCTGGGTGTGGCCTATTATGCTAATGAGTTCCTGCTGGGCGTGGCCAACTTGGGAGCCAGCCGGAACTCCGTTCCTGTGTGTTCCTGCCCAATAATAGCCCTGACAGAGCTGGAAAAGTACAGAAGAGGTCAACCAAGATGATTAAGGGGTTAGAGCACCTTCACTATGAAGAAAAGGTAAAGACGGTGTGACTTTTCAGTTTAGAAAAGAGATGGCTAAGGGGGGGACATGCTAGAGGCTTATACACTTATGCATGGGGTGGAGAGAGTGGACAAAGAGAACTCCCCCCCTCCCAAAATACTAGAACTAGAAGGCATCCAATGAAGCTGACGGGCAGTAGATTCAGGATGGACAACAGGAAATACTTCTTTACACAGAGAGCTGTTAAAATGTGGGGTGTGCTGCCAAAGGACATAGTAATGGCCACAGACAAGGTTGGTACTTGGATGGGAGACCACCAAGGAAGATTCTACGAAGGAAGGCCATGGCAAACCACGTCTGCTCATCTCTTGCCTTGAAAAACCCTTGCTGGGGTCTCCATAAGTCAGTTATGTGACTTGATGTCCCTGACATATGTAAGAGAACAAGGATAAAGAAAACAGTCGTGAAAGTCTGGCCCACAAGTCAAGCAGTCAACAAGACTTGCAAAAAATGCTTCCTGCGTAGTACAGTCTAAATTCCTAATCTCCAAATGGAATAATGCAGAAATGGACTTTTCATGTTTTTTGTAAACTACTATGTAATGTTTAAGTATACTCCCTTTTTAAACTTTTATTAATATACACAAACAGATAACACAAAAACAAACCACAATAACTGCAGAAACAACATGACCAACCTATGAACTATACCTATGAAGTTTACTCCCTTTCACCACCTGTCAGCAATTTGCAAGGTCCCTTTAATTGCACTCTGTTAGGAATCACCAGAGTGAGACGCCTGGGATCCATTAGAAGTTTAGCAGCATATCTGAGCCTGAACATATCAGCGTCCTATTTGAATGAATTGCATTGTAAGTTACTACTCTATTTGGGTTTATTTTTTAAAAATACTCTGTATTTTTTCATAACAAGAGGTACATTATTATATTGCAGATCTTTCATGACTTGTTAAGCACTTTAAGAGCCAGGGAGCTTTTGTACCACTCTGTAAGTAAGTCTGCATTTGGATTGCATACTGTTTCTCATTGTTTACATTGTATATATTCTAAAGAATCGTATTTTTATACACTACAGAATATTCCTGAGGAAGATCCAATTTTGAAACGTTGTTTATATAATCCGGAGAAGACGTTGATGATGTATCTTTGATGACGTATCTTTGTTCTAGGATTTTCTTATGATTTGTAGGAATTTAGACTGTAATACACAGGAAACATTTTTTGCAAGTCTTCTTGACTGCTTGATTTGTGGGTCAGACTCTCAAGACTGTTTTCTTTATACTTGTTCTCTGATTAGGTCATGTTTGTCCACATTTGTCCTTACATGTGTAAGCCACATTAGCTCTTTCTTAGAAGATGAAATCCAGAGTTGGAGGTGAACAAAGAGTAAGGTCAACCCTCCACATCAGACCCCCAGGGTGCGAGACTCACGCCCCTCTCCATCTGTTCCAAACCGCAGCCTCTTTCCTCACCCACACACCTGCTGTGTCCCCTCGATGGGCAGTGATGCCTTCCCAAGGCTCTCCTGAAACTCTTGGCCTTCTGGAAACCATCTCCTCAAAGTTGGCACACTGTCACTTTGTTAGGAAGCTCTTTGCATGACCTTGAGCTAGTAGTCTCATTCTCAGAATCACAGGGGGGGGGGATATTACAAGGAGGGGGGAAATATTCATGGCACCAGGGGGGTTTTTTGTAGAAAAAGCCCAGCAGGAACTCATTAGCATAATAGGTCACACACCTAACAACAGAAACTCATTAGCATATTAGGCCATACCCACGACAGTGCAGCTCATTAGCATGTTAGGCCATACCCCCATGCCTTCCCTTGGCTTGCCCGGGCGCCCTGCAGCTGTGGGGAGCCCGGGCAAGCACCCCCTTGAAGGGAAGGGAAGGCCGTTTAAACTGCCTTTCCTTGGCTTGCCCGGGCAAGCCAGCCCTTGAACAGGCTGGTGAAGGCACAGGGAGGCATTTAAATGCTTTCCTGATCCTTCCAGGGCCCCCCCCCCGGCCGCCTGTCTCAGAGTCCCGGGGGGGGGCACTCTCCAGGCCTTCCCTCTGTAGCCACGCGCGCAGAGGTTTTGGCTGTAGTGGGTGTGGCCAACTCTGAAGTCAGCCGGAACTCCGTTCCTGTGCGTTCCTGCCCCAAAATAGCACTGCATGGCACCCCAATATCCTTGGAGAAAGCGCGGGATAAAAAAATAAGAACAGCAATTCGTTCCCAGTCAAGAAGCAGGCCAAGGCAGTAGCAGTCTCTGTTTGCAGTCTTAACTTCCATCAGGTGTCACTTTAGACCAAACCATAGACCTTTTCATAGTCATTTGACTGTAACCTCACCACCATATAATGATCCTTTATGATTTCTTTGTTCAGTTATACAACCATTTAGGAAGCATTTCTTGTTCCGGGCCAGTGTTTCCATTTGTCCTGCTGGGCTAGTGATTGGGAAGCATCAAATTGGGGGCTAATCCTTTGGGGGTCAGGAAGCAATTTTTCTCCAAGCCAGTTTGGCCAGGGATCCTGGAGGTTTTTGGTCATCTTCTGGGCATGGAACAGCGGTCACTGGGGGTGCGGAGGGGGAGGTATTTGTGAATTTCCTGTATTGTGCAGGGGGTTGGACTAGATGACCATGAAAGTCCCTTCCAACTGTATGATTCCGTGTTTCTTTGTTTCTGTTTCTTTGTTTCCTTACAAAATAATGGCTGCAAGAGTAGGTCCTTCCTTAGCTCATTTTTTGAGCTTTTTGAGGGCTTTTATTATAGTTTTTGAAGGAGCTGCGGTGGCTCAAGTGGTTAAGTGGTTAAGACGCTGAACTGCAGGCTGTGGAAGAGTCGGACTCGACTGGCTTTCGAGCAAGGGAACTTTTACCTTTACCTTTAAACAAGAAGAAGAAGAGATTGGATTTATATCCCGCCCTTCACTATCAGAAGGAGTCACAGAGTGTCTTGCAGTCTCCTTTCCCTTCCTCTCCCCACAACAGGCATCCTGTGAGGTAGGTGGGGCTGAGAGAGCTCTTTCAAGAACTGCTCATGAGAGAACAGTTCTGAGAGAACTTGTGAGTGACTCAAGGTCACTCCAGCAGCTGCATGTGGAGGAGTGGGGAATCCCAAATTAGAGTCCGCGCTCCTAACCACTATGCCAAACTGGCTCTGCCTGGCCAGCAGCATGGGGGGAGGGTGTCTTGGCTGTCTACCAATATCACGGAGGAGCAAGGGAGAGCATGCATCACTACTGCCAAGTCGGGCAGGTTTCCACCACCCAACAATTTTAAAAGCTACAGTGTAGGGCAGAATATCTCAATTTGTGCATCAGGATGCAAAGGGGGCTATGAAGCCTCTGGAAAGTGGGTCAAGGGTCAGCCGCCCCTACTGGCTGCCCCTATCCTTTCCATTGTTGTCTTTCGTATTTTGGAAACCAAGATCTGACCTTGGAAACAGTTATCTTCCATGTCATACATTAGCGGCCATGTTTTCTTCAGTGCATAAACAGGTTGATCGAGTAAAATGTGTCCTGTTGGCTATCAGAGTGAGTTTATTTAGAATCACACAATCCCAAAACCTTTACTGCCATAACAGCACGGATCCATATAAACTGCAATAGAATCTGTGATCAGAAAGAACGTCTTCCGGCTTCCGGTCGGGCTAAGATGGAGGACTGACGCACTTTTGCGATCGTGCGAAGTGGGCGACGGCCGCTTTTGACAGTTTGGGCAGTTTCTAGCCCAACGCATCGCTCCCCAGCGAGGGGGGGGGACAAGCAGGCAGCAGCGCCTAAGAGGGAGTGTGAGGTTGGCGTGGTTCGACTCCTAAAGGAGCCGTCCCAGGCTTTGATCTCCTCCCCCGAAGAAGGCAAGTGCCAAGCAGTTCTGCAGCGGCCGATCGAGCCGGTGAACCGGCATAATTTCTCCGCCAGCCGACCTCTTTGATGAAGGGCAACAACAGTGAGTGAAAAGAAGCAATGCGAAACCCGATTTGATCGTGCTAGATAACAATAAACGCACCGCTTACCTGAACTGCATTAAAAATAAATTTGAAATAAGCGGATGAGCGGATGAGAGAATAAACGTCCCAGAACTCTGATTCCGGTAAAAAAAATGGTTGATTGGAGGCTGTATAAAAGTAAAACTGCATATTGTTGAACATTCCTGTGGTCAAGACTGAGATGTGCGCGCAACCCGAAAAGCGAAACTGACGAACTGTATCGCGAGAAGATTAGCTGTGGAGTATCTACCAACACGGTCCGACTGACCAAACAGGAAGGTGAAGCCCTAGAGGGGCAGAAGAGGAAGCCCTGAAAGAAGGGCTGAAGCCAACAGGAAGCCAACAGGAAGAGACTCGGAGCTACAAGAGAGCAGAACCGGAAGTGAGTGTATACGAACAGACGGGACCTGGAATACGGTAACCTGACCTACTCTATACCCGAATACCATAGAGAAGTTGCGCCCGACATTTTGAGGAGGACCTGACTTTAAATTTGACTTTAAACTTCTTTTAGAGGGTTTTTAAAAGCGAAAATAGAAGGGAATGGCTGATTGAAGGCTACCCTTTAGAAGAGACTGTTTGTTTGTGAATTTGCGCACCGCAGGAAAAGCACCAAAACGGAGACCAGAAGAGGACCGAAAAGAGCTGACTCTGATCCTGACGTTAAGCCAAAAGTGAGACCAAGAACTAATTCAACACCAACTAGGCTGACACCAACCCCCAAGATGTCAAAAGAGAGGGAGAAGGATAAGAAAGAGATGTATGCTGCCATGGAGGCAATGGAGAAAAGGATGCTGGAAGCAATACAAGCTATGGGAGAACAAAGTGAAAAAAGGATGGGGGAACAGATTGAAAAGCAACTGGAGGCACAAATGGCAAAGCAGACTCAGATTCATCTGAAACAACTTGAAGAGGTTCAGGAGAAGAACATAGCGGCAATTAAAGATTTGGTCACTACTGAGATAACTTCAATCAAGCAAGAAATAGAAGGAGTCAAAAAGGAGATTCAGGCTAATGCAACCAAAACTACGGAAGTGGAAGAGAAGATGCAACAAGTGGAAGAAAAACAGGATTCTTTGACTCAGCAATTTAGAAGATCAGAAACAATGATGGAGTTCAGAAGGATGCAAACCCATCTGAGATTCAGGGGCATTAAAGAGAAGGAAAATGAAGATATAAGAGATGAAATGATGAAGGCAATAACATCATATTTGGAAGAAGATGAAGGGACAATGGACTCTGATTTTGATTTGATATACAGAGTGAACTCCAGAATTGCAGAAAAGAAAAATTTACCAAGAGATGTTATTGTACAATTTGTAACAAGAACAACTACAGAAGATATTTTTAAGAAACAATTCACCGTCCCTTTTGAAATGGAAGGAAACAAGATTATGGTGATGAGAGAACTCCCCCGAGCAGTACTGCAAGACAGAAAAAGGTATAAGCCTTTGGTGGATAAACTGAGGACTTTGAATATTAGGTACAGATGGGAAATTCCACAAGGCTTATCCTTTACTTACAAAGGTGGGAGAGTCCAGATCAGGTCGGTGACGGATTTTTATAAATTTAAGGCGGACAATTCTGACGTCTTTGGAGAACTTTAAATTAAGAATCTACAATGGATTACAAATTGTTGTCATGGAACGTGAATGGATTAAATTCACCTAACAAGAGGAAAAGAATCAATTATTGGATACAAAAACAAAATTGTAACTTGATATGCTTGCAAGAAACTCATATTAGAAAACTGGATGCCAAATATTTAAAAAATGTTAAATTGGGATTAGAATTTTATTCCTCGGCCTTAAATAAGAAAAAAGGTGTGGTGATATATGTGAAAAAGGATTTACAACCTAAAGAAATTTTCAAAGATTTGGAAGGAAGATATGTGGGTGTGGAAGTGATGATTCAACAGAAAAAGACACTGGTGGTCAATATATACGCACCCAATGGAGCAAAAGAAAAGTTCTTTAAGGACTTAACTGAACACCTACAAGGACAAACTTATGATCAAGTTATTTTGGCCGGAGACTTTAATGGAACTATAGATCGGCTGGATAGACAATCACAAAAAGGCAACGAAATTAGTGGAAAATTGCCAAAGAACTTTTTTGAACTAGTCAAACAGGAAAAACTAGAAGATGTGTGGAGGAAATGGAACCCAACGCAGAAAGATTTTACTTTTTATTCCAATAGACATTGCTCTTTTTCCAGAATTGATATGATTTGGATGTCAGAAGAATTGTCAATGAAAACACAAAAAATAGAAATCCTGCCTAGATGTAACTCGGATCACAACCCTGTTTTGTGGACCTCTACTGAAAGGAATAAATCCTTTCTTTGGAGAATAAATGAAGATTTGTTGGATAAAAAAGGTGTTATGGAAATGTTAAAAGAAGAAACAAAACAATATTTCCAACAAAATCTGAATAAAGAGACTTCAATACAGGTAGTGTGGGACGCTTACAAAGCTGTGATGAGAGGGATTCTCATCTCACAAAATGTGAAGCAAAAGAAGGAAAAACTTCAAAGGCAAGTGGAAGTATTGGAACAAATAGCCCAAAAAGAAAAAGAACTGAAGAAGAAACCGGGGAAAAAGAAGATTATTAGAGAACTACAGTTGCTGAAAGAACAGCTGAATGATTTTTTGAACCAAGAGCTTTATTGGAATTTAAAGAAGTTACAACAGAAATCTTTTGAAGGGGCGAATAAACCGGGGAAATATCTAGCTTGGCAACTCAAAGCAAGAAAAGAAAGAAGAATGATAACCAAAATTATAGAAGAAGGAAAAGAATTCGTTGACCCTAATGGTATAAAGAGAAGTTTCTTCAAGTATTATGCTAAATTGTTTCAAGCAAATAGAATTGATCTTGAGAAGATTGAAAGATATTTAGAAGAGATTCCACTATCCAAAATAAGCAAAGAGTTTAAAGATTTACTAAATGGGCCAATCCAAACAGAGGAAGTGAGGAAGGCAATTGAAGAAGCGAAGTTGGGGAAGGCGCCAGGGCCGGACGGATTTACCGCGAAGTTTTATAAAAAAATGAAAGAGGAACTTGTCCCGGCCCTGGAAGCTTTATCCAACGACATACGGATGTGCAAGAAAGTGCCAGACTCATGGAAAGAGGCAATCATTTCATTGATACCAAAGGAAGGCCAAGAACTAACGAATGTAAAGAACTACAGGCCAATTTCTCTCCTAAATAATGACTATAAGATCTTTGCAAAAATTATTGCAGAAAGAGTGAAAAACTACTTACAAACAGTGATTTCAGAAGATCAAGCGGGCTTTCTGCCAAAAAGACAAATTCGAGATAATGTAAGAATAGTAATGGACGCAGTGGAATACTATGAAAAGCACCCTGAAAAAGAGGTAACTTTTTTGTTTGTGGATGCGGAAAAAGCATTTGACAATCTTAATTGGAAGTTTATGTTACAGATGATGGAAAAAATTGATACGGGACAACAGTTCAGAAATTGTATTGAAGCTATCTATTCGGAACAAAGAGCTACACTGAATGTAAATAAAGAATTGACCGATAGCTTCAAGGTACAGAAAGGTACTCGGCAGGGTTGTCCCTTGTCACCGCTATTGTTCATTTGGGTGTTGGAGGTACTTTTACAAAAAATACAACAAGATCAAGAGATTAAGGGTTTGACACATAAAGGTTTTAAATATAAATACCGTGCTTTTGCAGATGACGTAATGTTTATTGTGGAAAACCCGACGGAAGAGTTACCGTTACTATTTCAAAAAATAAAAGATTTTGGAGAATTGGCAGGATTTTATGTAAACAAGAATAAAACGAAGCTTATTTGCAAAAATATGACGAAACAAAAACAAGTGGAACTACAAAATTTGGTACAATGTGAAGTGGTAAAGAAGACGAAATACTTAGGCATTGAGTTAACTGCAAAGAATATAGACTTATATAAGAACAATTATGAAAAACTATGGGCTAAGTTAACCCAAGACTTTAAGAAATGGGACAAAATGAACTTGTCACTGATGGGAAGAATTTCAGTTATAAAAATGAATGTCCTACCACGTTTGATGTTCCTGTTCCAAACAATACCAATACTTAGTAAGACAGATTTGCTGCAAAGGTGGCAACAAGAACTATCAAAGTTTGTTTGGGCAGGCAAGAAACCGAGAATTAAGATGAAAATACTTTGTGATGCCAAGGACAGAGGTGGACTACAGCTACCAAATCTCAGATTATATTATGAAGCGGTTTGTATGACCTGGTTGAAGCAATGGGTGAAATTAGAAAATGATAAGCTATTGGGGTTAGAAGGTCATGATTGTAGATTTGGTTGGCATGCATATTTATGGTATGACAAAACAAAAATGGATAGCTTTTTTAAGCATCATGTGGTAAGAAAAGCATTATTTGTGGTATGGATGAGATATAAAAAATATTTTGGTGATGTAAGGCCACTTTGGATTGTACCAGTGGAAGTGTTAACATCTTACTCAAGACGTAGAGACAAAGATTGGTTGCTGTATAAAGACATAATAAAAAAAGAGGGAACAGAATGGGTAATGAAAAAGCAGAATGAAATTGAATATGAATATGAATGGTTGAAATACATGCAGATCTCTGACCTTTTTAGGTCAGACAAAAGAAATTATGGTTTTAGAGAGGAAAAAAATGAAATGGAAAAGGTATGGGAGAGTGGAGGGGGAAAAGATATCTCTAAAATGTATAAAGTGTTGTTAAAATGGTATACAGAAGATGAGACTGTGAAAGAGCAAATGTTAAAATGGGCAATAAATATGAACAAGGAAATTGACATAGAAACCTGGGAATATTTGTGGAAAAATGCTATTAAGATATCACCCTGTACCAATGTTAGAGAGAATTGTTATAAAATGATGTATAGGTGGTATATGACACCGAAGAAAATTGCAAATATGAACCAGAATATGTCAAATAAATGTTGGAAATGTAAGAAGCATGAGGGCTCATTTTACCATATGTGGTGGACTTGCGAAAAAGCCGTAGACTTTTGGACAAAAGTCCACAGAGAAATGCAAAAAATACTTAAGTGCTCTTTCAAGAAAGCACCTGAAATTCTGCTTTTGGGACTGAAAATGGAAGAAGTCAATCCGACTAAAAGGACTTTATTCTGGTACCTCATTACAACAGCGAGAATGATATATGCACAATTTTGGAAGACCGAGAGAGTACCAGAAATTGAAGACTGGATACAAAAAGTTCTGTTCATGGCAGAAATGGATAAAATCACAAAGAAATTGAATAATCAAGAAGACAACGTGTTTTTTCAAGAATGGAATGACTTTAAAATATATCTGGAAAAGAACTGGGATGTAAAACAAAACTTAATATGTTTAGATCAATATTAAGTCAAATGATGTTATCTTGAGGTGTTATGATAACGAATGATGTGTTAATGATATAAAGAAATTTGTTAGAAGGGGGAGAAGCATTGCGGGAAGCCATTGGAGGGATGGGAGGAAGGGAATGGGGTAGACAATGGATCGCATGAGGTAATTTTATATGTTATGTTCCTAAGAAAATAAAATTTTGTTTACCAAAAAAAAACAAAAGAGGTCTAAAGAGTACACTCCCAGTTCTAACCACAGTGTAGTTCCTGCTACAGAACGTGGAATCCCAGCAATCTTATGTAAAAATGTTATTAAGATACAACCTAGTGATTCCTGGCAGGCCTTTAAAAAAGAAAGAACGTCTTCCTCCTAGAGGCCTGGTAGAGGAATTTTGCTACCAATTCATTGATTTTGCTCTTATTTGAAGCTAAAAGTATACAGGTCTTACAGTCCTCAGATCGACCTTCTAAAGGTAGCAAAAGAGGCTTTAAAAATACAGCACGAAGGTCATCATAAAATTTATTTAGAACCTTTGGGGAGATTAGAAGGAGTAATGGAGAAAGAGATGTTGGGCAGAAGCTGAAATGTTAACCTCCGCAGGCAAATGCTGTCTATGTCAGAATGTCACTTGTTTGATGTGCATAGTGGGAGTGTTGGGTGATAGTGAGATATTGAAAAAATGGTATTTAGCAGAGATGATAGTCCAGCAGAGCCAGAGTAAAATAATTCAGACTCAGAATCCATGAGTGATTAAAATGTAAAGTTTTTACTAAATTCTAGCATGGGAAGGGTAACTGGGATGAAAATAACAACAGAGCAAAATCTACTACGTCCTTACTCTACAAAGACAAAACTAGAAGAGAGATTATGGCTACTCTTCTTGTTCTTCAGAACACCAAAACAAAGACAGGAAGAGAAGCCATAAAATGGTAATACACCTTGACATTTTAGTCCCAATCAAATCCCTAGATCAGGGAGAAAATTCCTGGGCATCCTACAGCTAAAGAACATTGGTTACATGAGAAACATGTGACTTCCTGTGAGTAACATAAACATACATTTAACCCCAGATATACTGAGTGTTTTCAACTTGTAATACCCAACAGGGGGCAGCCGTGTGATGGACCAGTTATTTGTTTCTCAAAAACACCTGGTTGTCCACTGTAGAAAATGGAATGCTGAACTAGATGGGCACCAAAGGTCATCGTTTGCCTGGGGCGCAAAAAACCCTTGGATCAGCACAGTAAGTAAATTTGGACTTGTGGGTCACTATACCAAAAAGATTGAGAACTGCTGATGCAGGCAACAGTTCATTGTTTTTTAAAAAAAAATCTGTTAGAAGTAGAGAAAGAAATGAAGAAGAAATAGTGTCCTACGAAGAGGCCAAGCCGTCTTTGATATGACTTGATATTCCTTACTTCTATCATAGATTTTTTGGTGCCACAGCTGTCATGAGCCCTGCCAACTATTTACTCCAATGCAGAAATTAAGGAGTCCCCCCCCCCCTTTTACCTTCATGTTTTTCTATGAGCATAGAAGCAGAATAGAAAACCATGGGCAATTTATTTATTTATTTATTTATTTATCGTTCGATTTATTACCCCGCTCGAACCCCCGCTAAGGGGTCTCTGAGCGGCTTACATTTTGAATCTCATACCTAATCTATGGCCACAGAACACAGGGTGGGGGGCAGTCCCTATCAGCACCCAGTGGAGGTACCGGACGGTCTTCAGGTCGGCGTTCCTCGGCTCGATGTCTCTCACGCCATCTTTTCCAGCCGCTTACTCGCCGCCTCGCCTCTCCGCCAGTCTTTGACACTCCAGCAACCCCCTCGACGGGGGAGGGTGCCCCCTACCCTCTAAGGTAGGTACCCATTCATCTACTTGCGCAAAGGTGTTAATCGATGCTTTCGAACCGCTGGGTTGGCGGGAGCTGGGACAAGGGCCAGTTGCTCACACTGGCCGCGGTGGGATTCGAACAGCTGTAGCAGCTGTCCATAGATAGATGTTACTGGCAGGCATTTAACCGCCTGTGCCACCGCTCTACTATATAAAGGTAAAGGTAAAGGTTTCCCTTGCTCGAAAGCCAGTCGAATCCGACTCTAGGGTTGCGGTGCTCATCTCCGTTTCCAAGCCGAAGAGCCAGCACTGTCCGAAGATGTTTCCGTGGTCATGTGGCCGGCATGACTAAACACCAAGGCGCACGGAACGCTGTTACCTTCCCACCGAAGTGGTACCTATTTATCTAATTGCAATTTGTTGCTTTCGAACTGCTAGGTTGGCAGGAGCTGGAACTAGAGACGGGAGCTCACTCCATCATGCGGCACACTCAGGTCTCGAACTGCTGAACTACTGACCTTCCACAGCCTGCAGTTCAGCGTCTTAACCACTTGAGCCACCGCAGCTCCTTGTTTAGTGGCACCCAAAACTGGCTCCTTGTGAATCTCTGTTGCCTCAGGAAACAATTGGTGTATTCCTATATTGGGTTTTAAGTTCATCTCCTCCCGGAGTGCCTCCCAGTTATAAGAATCTTCTACACATCTTCCCATACTAATCATATACATTCATTTGTCTACACCTCTTCTCTGTATCTCTTCCTGGTGCCACATCACCCCTTTCTTTCACAAAATTTACAAATTCCACAAATATCAGATTGAGGTTGTACAACATGGGATGGGTTTGCATCAGCAGTTTATTAGTAGAAGTGTTGTTAAACTTGCCCCTACTGTTGTAAGGCTCACACTGGATGAACGATGGTGTGGTGTGGTATTCCTTTGCTGCCAGACAATTGAATTTCAGTTATTGCCTGGACATCCACGCCCATCGCTGTTTCTACCGGGATGCTTGGAAGAGACTGTGCAAAGGGTTCAGAGTCAAATGTGACCCAGGAGTACAACCCTATGTAGAATCCAGGCTAAGCCAACAGACATCAAAGGATTTAGACTTACTAGAGTAACTCCACAGATAACTGCTCTGTTAGTATTGTAATACCCAATAGAATGAAAGGCCAAGGCATTCAGCATCCTGAAAGCTGTAGATCTGTGTCCTTTTATCCTAGTCAGAAGCTGGGAGAGGTGTTGGAAATAATGCTTGAAAAGGATGCAAAGGGGAAATGCTTGGGGTCCACCAAAATCCCTTCTCAGTTAAGGAGTAACTATTGTGTGTTAAAGAAGAAGAGATTGGATTTATATCCCACCCTTCACTATCCGAAGGAGTCTCAGAGCGGCTTACAGTCTCCTTTCCCTTCCCCTCCCCACAACAGACACCCTGTGAGGTAGGTGGACGAAGAGAGCTCTCCCGAGAACTGCCCTTGAGAGAACAGCTCTGAGAGAACTTGTGAGTGACCCCAAGGTCACACCAGCAGCTGCATGTGGAGAAGTGGGGAATCAAACCTGGTTCTCCCAAAGTAGAGTCTGCGCTCTTAGCCACTACACCAAACTGGCTCTCCTGAAAGCTTGTACCCAGAATTAAAATTTGTTTGTTGGTCCTAAAGGTGCCACTGGTCTCAAACTTTGTTCTATTGTTTCAAACCAACACCGCTACCCACCTGAATCTATTCTGCGTTAAGCGATTTTAAGTATGTATGTGGTTAGCTTAGGATGTGTTACTGCTGATGGGATCAGAGCCCTTCTAGTCCAGGATTCTTAACAATGATCTCAGCAACCATCAGGAACTACCCAGTCATCTCTCAGTGAACTGTGTTCCATCTCCTGCCTTGCCCTGCATATAGGAAACGTTTTCACATCTGAAGCTTTACTTGACTTTGAGCTTCTCTTGGGTAACTTATGTTTAAGTCTGATCATTGTTCATGAAAAGGAAAAAAGAGGAGTATTTGGAACCTGAATGAGCATTGTGGTCCCACGTAGGTTTTACATTTTCATTACCAATTCGTTTGAAACATGAGTACTAAGCCAAATCCACACGTGCATCTACAAGCTCCGGGATCTTCCCTCCACTTCAGTTAATGCCTACAGGAACCATTCAAATGTGTTTCCCCCCTGCTTTAAAAGTTAGCATGCGCGCACACTCATGCACACATACGCGCGCGCACACACACACACTGCCAGACAATCATGAGACATTTACTTATATATGATTGTTCTTCACTTAAACAATTGGCAGTGGAACACTGAGAGGTGGTGGTAGTAAGTTTCGGGTTTTCTGCGTTTTTATATTATTTATTTAAAACATTTTATGCCAGCTTTCCACCCAGTTAGGGTCCCCCGGGTGTCTTGTGTACACTCAGAAAGCAACCGTGAACAGGCTTTAACTGCCCGAGAGGAGTCTTTACTGCCTGCTGGATGATCTGTGGCTCAATGGTAGGGCACAAAGTCCCAGGTTCGATCCCTGGTATCTCCCATTAGAAAGACCAGGTAGTAAATCGTGTGAAAGACCCTCCGCCTGAGACCGTGGAGAGCTGCTGCCAGCCTGCGTAGGCAATACTGACTTTGATGGACACCGGGTCCGATTCAGTATGAGGCAGTTCCATCTGTTCATGTGTCCCTCCTCACGATGGGCAGAGGTCATTTCGGGGGGGATCGCGGGGGAACACAGTTTCCAAGTGTGAGTTGTGGGGGGCGGGGCACACGACAAAGCCACACCCCCTGCTTCTGGCCGCCCCGCTTCCGGCCCTCATTCAGCCAGGAGGAGGCAGGAGAAGAGGGAGGGTAAGTTGCTTCCTCCCCGCCTCTCCCCACCCCTGCCTGCCTGGGGCCAGGGAGGGCCTTGGCGGGGCTTCCTCGCACTCCCGCCGGCCTTGCAGGTCCACCGCCGGGCCTTATGATGTCAGCGTGTGTGGCATATGCTAATGAGTTATGCTAATGAGTTCCCCTAACTCTTTTTCTACGAAACAACCCCTGACGATGGGTGGGTGGAACATTAGCCAAACCAGTGGCAGCTCAAGCATCCCTTGTTCTGTCAGAGGAGTGAGATATCTCTAATTCCATATTTGTTTGTTTGCTTATGTGGTTCAGTACCGGGAGTCATTTCGTAGAAAAAAGGTGCAGGAGCTCATTAGCATAACTCATTAGCATAACTTATTTGCATATGCCACACCCCCTGACATCACCAGAAGTGTGTCAGAAGGCAACACCCACCGCTCAGGCTCCACTGGACTGTTTTGGATTGCTAGCTATTGGGGGGTGGGGATGGGACGCGCAGATCTGCCCTTACAGAGGAGGGAGAGCTTGTACCTGAAGGCGAGCCGGGGAGGGCGAGGCTCTGCAAATTACCTGGCTGCTTCTTCCTCCTCATGGCCCGACTGAGAGCTGCTGGGAGCAGGGGGTGGGGCTTGTTGCATGTGCCTGTTCCCTAAGCTCCTTACTGCCGGAGCTCTGCTCCTGTGCGCTACCGCAGGAAATGACTCCTGTTCAGTACCTATCCTGCCCTTCCTGCGAACATGCTCAGGGCAGGTTACAAACGTTAATTATAGAACAATAAAACCAGAGATTAAATCTAGAAAACTTAATCCTTAAATTATGCCGATGACTACAGTGTTCCCTCTAAGATGAGTTAGTG
>NW_015180005.1:0-28981 GCF_001447785.1 Gekko japonicus
ACAGAGATCAGTTCCCCTGGAGAGAAAAAGTGTGCTTCGAAGAGTGGAGTCTATGCCATTATACCCTGCTGAGGTCAGTTTCCTCCCAAAATATCCAGAAACTTCCCAACCTGGAGCTGGCAACCCTAAGGGAAACTGATCTCTGTAGCTGGGAGATTGGTTATGATTCTGGAAGAGCCACTGCTGCTGTGGGGGGGGGGAGCAGGTGGGAGGCCAGGAGAGTGATGCGGTGCAGGAAGAGAGTTATAGAAGGGGAACAAAGAGTGATAGGTGCGAAGGGGCAGAAAGAGAGTGATGGGGTGGGGGCAGAAGTAGAGATAAAGTGACAGGCATGGAGGAGAGAGACAGTCAGAAAAGGAGGGACAGGAGGAAGAAAGAGTGAGAGACTGAGAGATGTAGGGGAAGAGTGGAGGAAACAAAGGTGGGGGGAATAGGATAGCCACTCCCTCAAGTTTCTTGGGGGTGCACACTTGTTATAACCTAATAACATTCAAGATCAATGCTAGCCAATCAGGGAGCTGTGGTTCTAGGTCACTATTAGAGCTAGGAAACGTCTCTCTCAGAGCATGTCAAACACAGCAAGGTTTGAAGACTGGGTTTCAAGTCTTCACAGTCTATACAAACAGTTCAAACAGTACACAAACAGTAGAATGGACTGTTCCACTTCAGATTGCAGGAAGGGCGATTTCATAAAATTAACTTGTAGACAGAGAGGAAAGAAGGAAGGGCTCCTGTGAGTTCAAAGTCAAAAATAAAATTGGGGAGCTGCAAAAATTTAATATTTAAGTGGATTCCATTTAATATTTAATTTACTTATAGGATTCATTACTCTGAAGTATGGTGGTGGCCACAAGCTCATGTAGCTTCTAAAAAGGAACAGAGCACCTTATGGGAAAGAAAGCTGTGAACAGATATTAGCTAAATCATACTTGTGTTTGCAGAGGAGGAAGTGATTTTCACAATAGCAGACACTGGAAACAACAGTAGGAAAAAGCCATAATCTTTGTGCATTTTTGGAAGTGGCCCACAGCTTTTTTCTGGCAACTACTGGAATCAGAATGACAGATTAAAAGGACCTTGGTCTGAAACAACATAAAAATTATTACGTTCTTGTGCTTTTCTGCAGGACACTCAGCACAGGCCATGCCAATCTCATTGTCAAAGAGCACTTACCTTGCTTAAGTCAAATCCCTCACCTTCTGGACTTGCTTGAGCTATGTGAAGAATGGTTTATTCAAATGCATTCCTTTTCTCTCTCATGCATCTGGCATTATACCTCTTAACCTCCCCACTTGACACATTTCTATCAGAGAATGTATTAGATGTTTTCTACAGGAATGGCTCTCCCCACTATTCCCTCACAACTTTTGGTTGTTTCCACAGAGGTTTCTGTAGTTCCAGGAGTAAAAATGCAGTTTGCCCCCTCTTGTGGCACAGCAAGGGAATTCCTGGAAACAGGGAAGTTTGATGCTGCACCGCAAGAGAGGACAAATGTCATTTTTGCATCTAGGGCCGAATCTGCATTTGCATTTTAAAATAATTTTCGTGTTGCTGTGATGCCGTCTTTCTCTATGCTTGTTTGAATGTTGTTTGGAGAAGATTCTTTTAAAGCAGTGTGGAGGTGCAATGACAGTGGAGCTGCCCCAAAGGACGATACACATATGTGGACGTGCAAAAGTATATTACCACTGTTGAGGTGTGAAAACGACACCAAATGTAGACAGCTTTTTTGAAGACAGAGTCAAAAGGCTGGGACACTGGTGGGAAAGACAAATGCAGATTCCGCCTAGGGCTACAGAAACCTCTGCGGGACTGACCAAAAGTTGTGAAGGAATACAAATGCAAGAGTGGAGAGAGCCGTTCCTGCAGAAAACGTCTTAGTGTGAAACGTACAACTTCAGTGCAAGGATAGTGTCTTTATGGCCTTCAGGGTGATTTTGGCAATCATGCTAATCTAGGGGAGTCTATGTTTACATTTCCAAATGTATGTCAAACTACAACTTTTAACTTTGCAAACATCATAGCAGCAGTAAATTCATGACATGGGAGAGTTCTTTGAGCATAATGTTTCCAATTTGGAAATTCAAAATATATCAAAATATCCAAATTTACTTACTACTTTTTTCATACTTTCAGTAAAATAAGCTTGGTCTGTTCATTATCAATTGCAGTGTCAGGAACACACATGCATTTATCTATCCTTGTATATGTAAAAGATTCACAGTTTGCCAGGAAGAAAGCAACGTGGTTAAAAATGAATAGTAGTGTCGTAGCCTCTCAAAGACTAAAAAAAAATCATCCCAACAACAGCTTTTGTGAGCTAGAGCCCTTTTCTTCAGATGCCATGAATGGATCGTCATTATGCAGCTATTTTATGTAGGGGATATGATTGAACGTAGGGTGTAGAGGGCATGATATTCATGAGGTATTGGATGAAATGTAGGCCCTTTTCAACAAACCTTTGAAATTCATTTTACGTGCTGGTTGATAATGGATTTTTTGTGTCATTTCAGATACAGGCAGCCCTGTGGCCAGAACATTTTTGTTAGGGGTCCACCAAGGTGCCACCTCGGGAGGGTGGGGTTTGGGGAAGGAAGGGGAAGAGCTGGCTGGAGCCTACTGGGTGGTGGCACTGCAAGGGGCCCTGCCCAAGGAGGAGGTGCTGTTGAGCAGCTACACGTGGAACTTCAGTACCGTTTTGCTGCCCACCACCGCCACCTGCATGTGATGGAGCAGTGGAGTGGTAGCAATGAGCAAGGCAGCCCCGGCCCTGCACAGTGCCCCATCGTGCTGGTCTCTATCCCTGTCATCCTCCTTCCTGCTGCAGGGAGATGGTGTGGCATGAAGCATGAGGAGGGACAACCTGTGGCTGCCAGGGTCACTTTGCAGGCCAGCCTCTTACCCCTGTTCCTCCAGCCAGCAGGGGGACTCACTGTGCACTTTCACCTCCTTCCTCTGCTGATTAACAGGACCCAGGGTGCCTGCACTCTGCCCACAGCAGCCCAGGGCTCTACCTGTGCTGCAAGTCAGGTGGGCACTTCGGGAGGAGACTTGGCTGTTTGGGGAGGGTGCCTTGCACCCTCGTGAGCACCCCCGTGGTATACACCCTGTATACAGGGCTTTTCCGCATTCTCATTTTCCTTGCTTGTAAGTTCTTGTTTCTTTGGGGGGGGGGGATGTTCTGCACATATTTTGTGCCCCAGCTCTGTGAGGTGGCAGGCCCCGCCCCAGTGACACATGTCCCAATTTAATATAAAATTCTCTCAAGACAGGCTAAGTGAAAAGAGTTAAGATAGTAAGGAGGGCAAATAGTTAAAAATACCTTTAGGTACCAACATTGTGTAACTTCTCAGTGCTGTAGCTGTTCAAACTACTCAGGTGTAGCTAATTTTAGTTCAGTTCTACTTTTCTGGTCTAGTTCTAATTTTAGTTCCGTTGCAGCTGCTCAAAAAAACTCAAGTGTAGCTAATTTTACTTCAAAACAAATTCAGAGGTTCTTGACTAGTTTTACTGCAGTACGGGAAGAGTTAAACACAGTGTCAAAGAAAGGACAAGGACTAAAACTGAGGGTACAGCACTATCTTAAACTCTGATATCAGTTTGAAACCTTATTACATCTATAGATTAAAATACTAATACCAGAGACAAGGGATAGAGAGTTCACAGATAAGGCTAATCCTTGGGCAGGTTTTTGTAACAGAAAAAGGAAAACAACAAAACAAACTGCAGCTAGGGTTTAAATACAGCTAGGGTTTAAAAACAGGGGGTCCAATTTTAATCTAAATATAAAACTTTAAAATAATTCTCACAGTCTTTAAAGAGGGTTTTTCTCCTACAAGAAAACAAGCAGTTACATATTTCCTGAAACTATTCAACAAAGAATCCCCTTTAAACCAAGCCTAGAAGGGCTAAATTAAAATTTGAAGTAAAAGGCAGCCTGAGAAGGAGAGGAACTCTTGTCTGATCAGTTCCCTTTCAGCAGTACCTTTCAGCCAGAGGTTGACTCGCTCATCCTTCTTTATTGGTTAGCTCCCAATCAGCGTGATTGGCTCCAGTGGGGGTGGGGGGTGGAGTTTTGGCCCAAGCTGTTTATTTAGGGTTCCAACAAGCAGGCCCCAGATATGTGAAGTAGCAGGCCCTGCTCCAGTGATGAAGTGTCTGGAACAAGGGAATAAACAGGCAAGTTTAGCAGATGTTTGAGTTCAGCAGCAGGGTGAGGAAACCAAGGTACTAGTTTCTCTATGTCCCTAAAAAGGGTAAGCACACTTTCCACAAACTAATGTACATAAATAGACAATTTATAAAAAGAGGGATAAAAAAAGCAATCATAAAGGTAGAATGCCAGGAGGGGGTTGGGGGCTATCCACTGTAATACACTGAGTGCAACATGTATGACTGTCTGCCAGCAGGACAGAAGTCATGGGCGTGTGCTCAGTGCAAGGAGCTCCTGTTCTCAGGGAATGAGTTTGCACTCTCAAGGCCAAGGTGGCAGACCCGGAGAAGAAGAAACAGTCAGTTAGACACAGATAAGACTTTGGGGGACTTGTTAGATGTGGCCTCCCCCTCATGGATCACTGCCTTTTCGTGGCGAGGGGGCTTGTGTAGTTCGATGAAGTTGTGGGCTATGCCGTGAAGGGCCACCCAAGACAGACAGGCCGCAGCAGAGAACTCAGACCAAGTGTGATCCACTGGAGAAGGAAATGGCAACCCACTCCAGTATCTTTGCCAAGAAAACCCCATGGACAGTAACAAAAGGCTAAAAGATATGACGCCGGAAGATGAGCCCCTCAGGTCGGAAGGTGTCCAATATGCTACTGGGGAAGAGCAGAGGGCAAGTACAAGTAACCCCAGAAAGAGTGAAGCGGCTGGGCCAAAGCCGAAAGGACGCTCCGTTGTGGATGTGTCTGATGGTGAAAGGAAAGTCCGATGCTGCAAAGAACAATACTGCATAGGAACCTGGAATGTAAGAACTATGAATCAAGGTAAGCTTGACGTGGTCAAAAATGAGATGGCAAGACTGAACATCGATATCTTAGGAATCAGGGAACCAAAGTGGACAGGAATGGGCGAATTTAACTCAGAAGACCATTATATCTACTACTGTGGCCAGGAATCTCGTAGAAAAAATGGTGTGGCATTTATAGTCAACAAGAGAGTGCAGGGGTCAGTACTGGGATACAATCTCAAAAATGACAGAATGCTTTCGGTCCGATTCCAAGGCAAACCATTCAACATCACAGTAATCCAAGTCTATGCCCCAACCACTGATGCAGAAGAGGCTGAAGTGGACCGGTTCTATGAAGACCTACAACACCTCCTAGAACTAACACCAAAAAATGATGTCCTCATCATCATAGGGGACTGGAATGCTAAAGTAGGAAGTCAAAAGGTAACCGGAATAACAGACAAGTTTGGCCTTGGAAAGCAAAATGAAGCAGGGCAAAGGTTAACAGAGTTTTGTCAAGAGAACACACTGGTCATAGCGAACACCCTTTTCCAACAACCTAAGAGGCGACTCTACACATGGACATCACCAGATGGGCAACACCGAAATCAGATTGACTATATAATTTGCAGTCAAAGATGGAGAAGCTCTATCCAGTCAGTAAAAACAAGACCTGGAGCTGACTGTGGTTCAGATCATGAGCTACTCATTGCAAAATTCAGACTTAAACTGAAGAAAATTGGGAAAACCACGAGGCCATTCAGGTTTGACCTAGATCGCATCCCTGATGAATATACAGTAGAGGTGAAGAATAGATTCAAGGGTCTGGATTTGATAGATAGAGTGCCTGAAGAACTATGGACGGAGGTTCGTGACATTGTACAGGAGGCAGCAATCACCACCATCCCAAAGAAAAAGAAATGCAAGAAAGCAAAGTGGCTTTCTGATGAGGCTTTACAAATAGCAGAGGAAAGAAGGAAAGCGAAAGGCAAAGGCGAAAAGGAAAGATTTACCCAACTGAATGCAGATTTCCAGAGAACAGCAAGGAGAGATAAGGAGGCCTTCCTGAATGAACAGTGCAAAGTAATAGAAGAAAACAATAGAATGGGAAGGACTAGAGATCTCTTCAAGAAAATTGGAGAAATCAAGGGAGCGTTCCATGCAAAGCTGGCCATGATAAAGGACAAAAACGGTAGGGACCTAACAGAAGCAGAAGAGATTAGGAAAAGATGGCAAGAATACACAGAAGAACTATACAAGAAAGACCTCGATGTCCTTGACAACCACGACGGTATAATCACTGACCTCGAGCCAGACATCCTGGAATGTGAAGTTAAATGGGCCTTAGAAAGCATTACTAACAACAAAGCTAGTGGAGGTGATGGTATCCCAGCTGAGCTATTCAAAGTCTTAGAAGAGGATGCTGTTAAAGTTCTGCACTCCATTTGCCAGCAAATTTGGAAAACGCAACAGTGGCCACAGGATTGGAAAAGATCAGTATACATTCCAATCCCAAAGAAGGGCAATGCCAAGGAATGTTCAAACTATCGCACAATTGCACTCATATCACACGCTAGCAAGGTCATGCTCAAGATCCTACAAGCTAGGCTTCAACAGTACGTGGATAGAGAACTACCAGAAGTACAAGCTGGGTTTCGAAGAGGTAGAGGAACGAGAGATCATATTGCCAACATTCGCTGGATTATGGAGAAAGCAAGAGAGTACCAGAAAAATATCTACTTCTGCTTCATTGACTATGCTAAAGCCTTTGACTGTGTGGATCACAACAAACTATGGCAGGTCCTTAAAGAGATGGGAGTACCAGACCACCTCACATGTCTCTTGAGAAACCTGTATAAGGGCCAAGAAGCGACAGTTAGAACCGGATACGGAACAACTGATTGGTTCAGCATAGGAAAAGGAGTACGACAAGGATGTATACTGTCACCTTGCTTATTTAATATATATGCAGAGTACATCATGCGAAATGCTGGCCTGGATGAATCACAAGCGGGAATTAAGATTGCTGGGGAAAAGATCAACAACCTCAGATATGCAGACGATACCACTCTGATGGCAGAAAGTGAAGAGGACCTTAAGAGCCTCTTGCTCAGGGTAAAAGAGGAGAGCGCAAAAGTGGGCTTGAAGCTCAACATCAAAAAAACTAAGATCATGGCATCTGGCCCCATCACTCCTTGGCAAATAGAAGGGGAAGCTGTGGAAGTAGTGACAGACTTCACGTTCCTGGGATCCCAGATCACCGCAGACTGTGACAGCAGCCATGAAATTAAAAGACGCCTGCTCCTTGAGAGGAAAGCGATGGCGAACCTAAACAGCATGATAAAAAGTAGAGACATCTCCCTGCCAACAAAAGTCCACATGGTCAAAGCAATGGTATTCCCAGTAGTCATGTATGGCTGCAAGAGTTGAACTATAAGGAAGGCCGAGCGCCGAAGAATAGATTCTTTTGAACTATGGTGCTGGAGAAGACTCTTGAGAGTCCCTTGGACTGCAAGAAGATCAAACCAGTCAATCCTAAAAGAAATCAACCCTGACTGTTCCCTGGAAGGCCAGATAATGAAACTGAAGCTCAAATACTTTGGCCACCAAATGAGAAGGGAGCACTCACTGGAGAAGACCCTGATGCTGGGAAAGATTGAAGGTCAAAGAAGATGGGGACGGCAAAGGATGAGATGGTTAGACAGTGCCAAAGATGCAATGAACATGAAATTGAGTCAACTTCAGAGGATGGCAGAAGACAGGAGGGCCTGGCAGGACTTGGTCCATGGGGTCACAAAGAGTCGGACTCGACTGTGCGACTGAACAACAACAACAAATAGATGTGGCCTACTCTGAGAATGGCAGCCCCACCACTGTCAGAGAGCATGAGGGTCAAGGGGAAACAGGGCACTGTGTTGATGAAAGGGGGAATTTTCCCTCAGAAGGACCCCCTTCTGCAGTTGGTGAACAGTATCCTTTTGCACCAAGGAACTATCCCTGGGCAGGAGGGAGGGGGCCTCTTGGTAGTTGATTCAATCCTTAGGCATGTAGATTTATTTATTTATTTTATATCCCACCCTCCCTGCCAAAGCAGCCTCAGGGTGACTTACAGGTCCATTGGCATCATAGAAACATTAAGATAATAAAACAATTTAAAATTATAAGAACAATTCAGAAGGTGCTACATATATACTGACTGCATGGTGAATTACCTGCCTAGTGTGAAGGTAGCAGATGTTACACATGGTGTAGATAGGCTGGTAGACAATGTTGGGGAGAAGCCACTGGTCATGGTACATGCTGGCACCCACAATGTGGGGAAATGCAGTCATGTGGCCCTGGCGTAAAAATTTAGACTGCCAGGCAGGAGAGCCAAGGCCAGGATCTCCAAGGTAGCCTTCTCAGAAGTGCTGCCTGTTCCACGTGCAAGGCCATATAGACAGGCACAAATTAGAAGTCTCAATGTGTGGATGAGACGATGGTGTAGGGAGGAAGGGTTTGTTTGTTAGGTACTGGAATGCTTTTTTAGAACAAGCAGGATCTGTACAAAAGAGACAATCTCCATTTGTCCCAAGAAGGAACGAGGCTGCTAGCGCTTAAAATAAAAAAGGCAGCAGAGCACTTTTTAAAACTAAATCTTGGGGAAAACAGGAGATGGAATGTCTCTGGTTTGGGATGGTCCATCTGTTCCAGATGAAAATGGATTAGGACTGGCCACTGAGAGGGTGACAAACAATATTGACTGCCTGACAAGGTCTAGAGGCCACAGGAGGAAGGTTGCAGGTTTAAGATGTCTGGGAAATTATTGATGTTTATATACAAACTAGGAAAAAGGCCCGTTGTGGAAATAAATACAACAGCCTCTAGAAAGAAGATTTGGGCGGGTGCCCCGGCCTTGGACACTCAGTGTCAATTTGCTGTGGCAACCTCAGCAGGGTATAATGACACTGAGTCCACCATTTTCTCCAGAGGAACTGATCTCTGCTACCTAAGGAACAGTTGTAATTTTGAGTGATCTCCAGCCGTCACCTGGAGATTGGCAACGATGGTTCCCCAGAAGGGAATAGTTGGTTTGGAGGGTGGAATCTATGGCTTTGTACCTGTCTGAGGTCCCACACCTCCTGAAACCTCACCCTCTCCAGGCTCCATTCCTCACATCTCCAGGAATTTCCCACCTGGAGTTGGCATCCCTATCTCCAATCATCAACCTAACTTTATTTCCCCCTCACTCTTCAGCTTTCCACCCCCACACACACCTGCAACCTCTCCCGTGCTCTGAAGCCCTGACTGCTAAATCACATTGGCTGTCATATGGGGGCCACCTCAGCAGCATATAAGGATACAGAGCCCACCTTTTTCTCCAGGGTTACTGATCTCCGCCATCTGGAAAGCAGTTGTAATTCTGAGTGATCTCCAGCCCTCACCTGGAGATTGGACACATTTTACCTCAGAAGAGCAAACTGTTTAGAATGTTAGAGGCAAAAGCCAATCAAGTCGCATATACAAACGACCTCTGTGTTCCGAGGCAAAGGCCAATGAGGCTGCATATGCAAATAACCTCTGTGTTCTGACTGGCTATGGGGGGAGAGAGGATTAACAAAATGTTTAGAATGTTGGAGGCAGGACTCAGGCAAAGCAGCCAGTGGATAGGGAGACCCTCTGAATGACAGATGAGAGAGCGAACTGATTTTGGAGCGTGTGGAATGTTCTAGAGAAGTGCCACCACCATTCGGCTTTTATTTATAAGGGAAATGCTAGAAATGTCCAAGGTAAAATGGGGGAGCTGGAATGCTTGGTGTCAGAGGAGAACATAGACAGTGTGGGCATTTCAAAAACTTGATGGGATGAGTAGCATCAGTAGGATATAGTGATTCCTGGATATAAATTATATCAGAAGGATAGGGAGGGAAGGGTTGGAGGTGGAGTGGTTCTGTATGTCAGAGAGGGTATACAGTCCAGTCAAATTGAAAATCTAAAAGAAATTGATTTGTTTACAGAAATGCTGTGGGTGGAAATACTGTTTTCAAAAGAAAGATTAACTCTGTGAGTTTGTTATCGCCCATCTGATCAAAGGTTAGAGGATGGTTTAAAAACAGCAAAAGAATTAGGGAAAGCAGCTAGGTGAAATAACTGTGTCATAATAGGTGATTTTACGTACTCACACACTGATTGGGTCAAGTCAGGAGAAAGAGATTGGGTTTCTAGATACTCTCAATGACTGTACCATGGAACAGATGGTCACAGAACCCACCAGAGAGGAGGCAATCCTGGAGTTGGGTCCCAAGTAATACTCAGAAACTTGTGTGATATAGAATCAACCACTAGGGGGAGCAAAAACATGCAGAACAGAAAAAAAAATCCCCAAAGGAATTTACAAACAAGGAAAATGAGCATGTGGAAAATCCTGTAACAGTTTTGGCTTCCGGCTGCTAATGGATATTTATCTTTTCAAACAACGCCAGTTGTGTCCCATTTTTTTTTAAATAAACCCTTTCTTTCATTTTCAGGTATTCTTTGTGCTTCTGCATTGCTGTACTGTGGTGTTTGAAATGACAAGAGCACTTCTGAATTTTAGTCCTACTTACAAGTGAAGAAAGTATCAGAACTTGTTAATAAGAGTTGCCAACTCCAAGTTCGGAATTTCTGGAGATTTGAGGGTGGAACCTAGAGATAGTGGGGTTTAGGGAAGGGAGGGATCTCAGCATGGTATAATGCCATGGAGTCCACCTTTCAAAATAGCCATGTTCTCTAGGGGAACTGATTTCATTCATTATGCTAAGCCTAAGACCGGTAGTTCTCTAATGGGTGGGGAGTTCCAAGTTTTGCTAAGATAGTTAACAACTCTGGTGGAACACGTGGTAGAGTTGTAGCTGTCTTATGATGATCCCATGTGGTTTTTAAGGCAAGAGAGGAACAGAGGTGGTTTACCATTGCCTGGCTCTGTGCAGGAACCCTGGACTCCTATGGTCGTCTCCCATCCAAGTACTAACCAGGGCTGACCCTGCTTAGATTCTAACATCTGATGAGATCAGGCTAACCTGGGCCATCCAGGTCAGGACAACACCTATAGTGCTCAGAAATCCTAAGTCTTTGTTCAGCCCTACAGAAGAGGTAGGGTGAAACCTCATAATGAATCCCAGTTCAGCAGTTTCTTGTTGGAGTCTGCCACTAGCTTAGCATAACTGGTGGATGATCTCTGTATTTTTCATGGTTAGATTTGAATTTGACCTCATTATGGCCCCTTTCACGTTGTTAGTTTAAACCAGTTGTTATCTGTAGAACAACATGGGGACAGATGTTTCAGATATCATATTTAAATCTGTTTATGAGCCACATCAGGAGCACTCTGCCCATTTCAAACTGTGTTGCTTTTCCCCTTCCCTTTTTGCAGTGCATCCTATTCCAGCTGTAGTCTGGAGATGAGTTGTAATTCCAGCAGCTCTCTAGCCCCCACCTGGAGGTAGGTGACTCAGCTGTTAAAAGTAGTGCTGAAGTCATTTTACAAAAATAAATACTTCCTTTTTAAAAAAGGCTTAGGAGATGACACAGGAATTCAGTTTGTCAAACAGCAACTCTTCCCAGTAACTTTCTGCCATTTGTTTTCCATGCGCATAAACGAGGAATTACACCTCCGCACCGAGGGCCCCCATGGGTATGCGATGATGTGCATACTGGGGGGGGGGGGAAACGGAACCGACCGGGGATGGTCAGACCATTCCAATGGCATGCATGAGCGCTTGAGCAGTCAGACGGGGGAAAGTCCATTGGAACACGTTTACTACTGGACTTTCCCCGGAGTCTTTTAACTCTGCTTCTGTGGCAGAGCAGCGTGGGTTGCCGATGACTGCAGGACGCTTCCCAGATGTTGCCATCTGATCGCGCCCTTTAGATCTGTCAGACATTTGCACCTATGTCGGATCTACTGCCGCTTGTGATCACAGCCTTAAAACACTGAGCAGGAAGGAGGGATCATTGAGGGAACACCAAATGAAACAAAAAATATCTTCACTTGATGGCAACTGAAGGGAACAGAAGAATCACTCTGGGGTGACAGTTCCAGAGTTTTTAGTGCCACAACAGAAAAGGTCCTCTTCTGGGTTGCTCCCAATGTTCCCTCTAAGCTCCACAGTGTTGTGAGCAGAAATTCTACCTTGTGAGAGAAAAAAAGCTAGTAGCATTAAAGTTGGGAGTGAGTCTATATTTGACTATTGTGTAAAGTAGTTTTTTAGAAGATTATTTCCATAGCCTTGTAAAAATCTCAGAATAAATTCTTTTAAAATATATTTAAACTATATTTTGAGAATAATTTAAACATTGTAAGAGAAAACAGAATCAAGTCAAATTTCATCCACCCCTTTCCACTATATTGGTAGACCTGGCCTCCAGACAAAAGGTCTACCTGCCCCAGTCCACTATATTGGTAGACCTGGCCTCCAGAGAACAGGTCTACCCATCCCAGTCCACTATATTGGTAGATCTGGCCTTGGACCATCACCCCCTATGCTGAGCCTTAGAAAACATACCAGTACTTGGGGGGGGGGATGGTGAAAGAAAAGTGGCTTGGGATAAGGAAGGAAGGGGAAGACTTGCTCCTTCAGGGGAAAAAAACATCAGCTAGTTCATGGAAACATACAAACTCTTGAGTCTTGTACATAAGCGCTTCGGCTCTGAACTATTATAATGCTTGTCATTCTTTTTATCTGTTAAAAAAATCTTCACTATTTTGCATGCTAATTTAACAAGCCACCCTCTATATATACAACTATGTTCTGTAATTCCATTTCATTGTCTGATGAAGCATGTGTGCACACGAAAGCTCACACCCTGAATAAACCTTTGTTGGTCTTAAATGTGCCAGTGGACTCAGACTTTGTTCTGTTGCTTCAGACTAACATGGCTGCCCACCTTGATCTATTATAATGCAAATTACTTTTGCCAGAAAGGAGTGCTCATGATGAAAAACAAGCTCCTCCCTAAAGTGTAGCTACCTGGTTGCCACCTGGAGAACGTCTCTTTAAAAGCTTTTCATGGCATGGAGGTAAATAACATTACCTGATGAAATAGCGTCCCATTAATACAGACCAAGCATGTTCAAGAGATAATACTTTGTTAAAGCTGAAGGGCTTGTATAAAATCCTCCTTGCAATGATTATGATTTAAAGCCAATGTTGCCACTGTTACAAAAAGGATAAAAACTTGCTCTGTGTAAGGAGGTGGACAGCAGGCAGAAAGTCAACAGGGGCACCGGTCACACAGAGAATTTGCCGCGCGAGAGGCACGAATGTCAGGCAGATTTTTGGGGTGCGATCACACCGCAACATCTGGGAAGCATAGTGCACCCGTGGCCAACCCATGGCATCCCGCTAAAGATGCGGAGTTAAAAAGTACCAAGGAAAGTGCACTAGTATCCGGAAAACGCGTGGCACAGGCGGGTGTCTGATCGCGGGAGCACTGGTATCCCATGGCATCCAGCGCCCATCCACACCCCGTCGCAAACCAGATGTTTTTCATAAGCGCATGCTCACAAACACGAAACTGAAAGCAGTGCTGCTCTGCGGAACTGCACGTGTGCAAACACGCGAAACACTTGTGTGATAGTGCTGCACCGCTTCTTTGCCACACTGCAGCATTGCCGTGTGATCATCAGCTAACAGCCTAAGCACGGAGACTCAGGGGACTGTGTGATCGGGCTACCGCACTTTATTTTGCTCCAGGGCAAACAGCCATGCTTCCCCCACACACACACGTTATCTGGCCCGTGTGACCGGGACCTGGGAATGTTATTTATTTATTTATTTATTTATTTATTTATTCGATTTGCTATCCCGCCCTAATCCCTAAGGGTCTCAGGGCGGCTTACAGAGAGTGCTAATCACATTTACAGAATCTAACCTAGGGCCACAGACATACAGGGGTGGTGACTACCCTACCAGGCACCCTTTTTGCGGCGGATCTTCGGTTGTTGTCTTGTTCTTGCTGGCTTGTTCCTGCAGCGTCCAATAATTAATGGAGGGGGGGACTCTTCAGTTGAGTTTGGCTGGTTAGTGACTTGTGATATGTGGAGGGACAGAACTGCAAACCACAACAGAGGCAGCAGCCTGTCATTTCCTGCCTCTTTCACTTTTCTTGTAACTTTCTGAGGCTTGGGAAAGAGAATAGAAGTAGAAACATGCCTAATAACTGAGGAATGACACGCTCTTTTATCATGAAGTAGATAAGAGCAGACCCTCACTTCAGCCCACACTTCTTACTGCAGGGGAAGGCAACACTTCGGATATTACATCATCGTTTTTAACCCCTTTTTCTCTACCCAGTTCAGGCTACAACAACTGCTACCCCAGGAGCCCCTTTGATATCGAAGACATGCACTTGGTGCTACTGTGGAGGCGAAGGAAAGGGAGGGGTTGGGGAAAACTGACAGCAACTGAGTTTGGCAGGTGAGAGCAGAAAGGAAGGAAAAGTCAGAGAGAAGGGGGCAGGAGAGGTGAGAGCAGGATTGCCAGGAGCACAAAAGAGAAACCACCCCCCTTCCTTCCCTCTATGCCCACCCAGTTGAAAGCTCCTCTCTTTTACAACCTTTCCAGATGCCTCTTTCTCTGTAGTGGAAACAGTGCTTAAGGAGTTTAGGAACTGAAATATACCAGGAGGTCCAAAAACAGAAGCCATCTGATGTCTTTTATTAGAATGGGGGAGGGGGGAAATAGCATGTAAATATTCCAGTGGCTCAGAATTCTTCACTAACTCTTCACCAACAATTAGGGCAGAGGGGAAAGGTGCTCCAGGCCATAATTTGAAGGCCAGCTCTTTTTTGTGGAATGTCACATAGATTTGACTGTATAGAAGGTTGGGGGGGAACCAGGCCCATAGCCATGGGGGGCCCTTGGGGCTATGCCCCCTCCTGAATTTGCCCTACACCTCACTGCCGCTCCTCTCTTGGTCCCCCTCCCCTCCCATGGGGTGACCAGCAATGACCTCACTGGCATATCACAACCAGCCTGCGTGCCTTGTGGTTAGTGGGGGGGGAGGGAGCCTGGGGCACGTGGCACTGCCCTCTCATGAATAGAGCCAGGCCACAAGTGGTGAAGAGAATGGCCTGCCCCAGCACCTCACTGTGCCTCTGTCAGCCAGGTCTGGGCTGGCGCAGGCACATTGGGGTGTACCATTTTCTTCGTCTCTTGTGGCCTTTCCCCATTCATGAGAGAAGTGACAGAGGCAAGCTAGTGGTGCCATGTGGATGCAGCCAGCCTGTTGAGCTTGCCTGCTGCCCTGCCTGCCTCCTCCCCGCTGGAACGGAGAGGGAGGAGAGCCCGGCAGGTGGGTGAGGTGATCAGTTGAGGCTGCCTTGGCCTCCTTTCCTTTCCTGCTGGCTGGAGCAGTGCAATGGCAATGAAGCAAGACCGGGAGCTGGACGAGCTCCTCAAGAGTCTGAGGAGCGGAAAGGCAGGGATGATGCTCTCTGTAGTTTTCCCCACCCCCTGCTTATATCATTTCCAGAAGTGACATAGTCATGTCGGGGCATGTGGTGTCTCGAATATTTTCTGGCTATGAGGCTGGGTGGAACTAATGTCAGGTTGCACATTTTGGCCTCTGGAAAGCAGAGCAGAGAAACAGTGGTAGCCTCAGGCCCATACATAAAAATCTAGTGGATGATTATGTGTGTCTCTAACATGAAATGGAACACATGGGTTTCTTAGGAGGCAAAGGGAAAATATTTTTATACTAAAAATACTGAATAATAATAATAATAATTGTATGGTAGTGTGTGTAGTGTAGTCAGTAGATTCTAAGGTAAGGTGGGTTCCCATTGCCTGTCTCTGCATCACACCTGATATTCCTTGGAGGTCACCCATCCAAATACTAGCAGGGCTGACCCTGCTTAGCGTCCAAGATCTGATGAGATCGGGCTAGCCTGGGCATTAATTTTAGTGGATGCAGTAAGTTAAAAGTAAACAGAGACCAAATTTGGTACTATTAGAGGGGGGCTATGTAAACATAAGTCTTTGCCCAAGTCATTTACTGCCATGTAACACCTCTTATTAGGACAAACCGAATTAACATAAAACCATGATCCTTAATTTTTATGAATGTTAACAGTCTGCTATCACTGATGGTGATCAATATTGCCTTTAAGCATGCTTTAAAATGATCCTTTACTGTGAGTTTTTGGAGCTGCGGTGGCTCAAGTGGTTAAGACACTGAACTGCAGGCTGTGGAAGGTCAGTAGTTCAGCAGTTCGAGACCCGGGTGCCGCATGATGGAGTGAGCTCCCATCTCTAGTTCCAGCTCCTGCCAACCTAGCAGTTCGAAAGCAAGAAATTGCAAGTAGATAAATAGGTACCACTTTGGTGGGAAGGTATCAGCATTCCGTGCGCCTTGATGTTTAGTCATGCCGGCCACATGACCACGGAAACGTCTTCGGACAGCGCTGGCTCTTCGGCTTTGAAACGGAAATGAGCACCGCAACCCTAGAGTCGGATTCGACTGGCTTTCGAGCAAAGGAACCTTTACCTTTACTGTGAGTTTAACATATGGAAGAGGGCAATGTACACTAAAATGGAATCAGTGGAAAATCCATCATTTAATAGAATAGTGGCCAACTGGTAGGCCAAGCTGCATTTGGTCTTGTCCTCATTTTCTGGGTCCAGCACTTTGGGAGGAAAGCCAGATTACCTGGCACAATTCAAGGTATCGACTGACATACAAGTCCCTTCATGGCCTTGGTCCCTGATGTCTGCAGAAATGCCTTATGCTTTGTCACCAACATACAACAAATACGGTGCACAGATTATTATAATATATCATAAATAATTATATATTTTAGAACAATATTTCTACAATAATTTCTACAATAATTTCTTCATATACAATTATACATCTCAATCACAATTCACAATATAAAGATATCAAAAATTTCAAATATCATCTCCAACAGCTGTGCTAATGGGAGCAGGGCCTCCTGCAGGTGCCACCTACAAGTGGGCAAAATCAACCTTCCTGAGGTCAGGAAAGCTCCCAGCCTTTTAGCTTTGATCTAAGTATGATCCAACAATGTGATTTCTGCACTATCATGTCATGTTCATCTGAATGCTTTGTTTCAGCTCCATTTTCAGATTTCTGCTTTTTTCAGGTTTCAGGGAACAAGAGGTCATAGAAATACACAACCATGAACAAGAATCGATTTTATTATTACTTAGTAAGTGTTCATGGTTGCATATTTTTGTATTTTCATGTTTTCAGGTTTCTCCAGTCCAACCCTTACTGCTTTATTCATTGTATTTTGTATTTCCCATCCTGTTGATAGTATTTGACCTATCTGTATAATCCACCTTGAGTCTCAGTGAGACAGGCAGACTATAAATATAAATTAATGCTGCTCTTTGCCCCTCTAACATCACTGGCAGACTTACCTCCCACTCTCCATGGCACAATGAGAGGATACTGTTGCGAGACAGACTTATTTATGGAATTTATATCTGCTACACACGCACCAAAGGAACTGTGCACACACTTGTATGCCATGAGCCAAAGAAAGCTGTTTGAATCACCTATTGTGAGACAAAGTTCACATAGGAAAAGCCTGCCTGCGTTCTACGCTAATGTAGCTTGCACACATTCAGCTCAAAGGTTCATGGGAAGAAGAAGCACATGGTGGCCTTTGTTAGCAGAAAAACAACTCTGAGAAGGAATTCCCCCATTGCTGGAGAGAGGAGTCATCACATATAGCATGCACCGAGTCTGCATCTGTATAGTGGTTTCCTGTTGAAAGAATCCAGTTGGCCTGGAGAAGCCAAGATTCATTTGTACTTCAAAGGAGATGCAGGAAGAAGAGAATTCACACCTAGCTAGATGGTATTCCATGAGATAGAGTATAGAATTTCAAATATTGGCCCTCCCATAGAAGTACCTGCCCCTTTCCGCATTCACCAATCAGGTAGTTCATGGGAAGGACTTGTTAGAAGGTGGGACCCCAATCTGGCAAGGTGCCACCCTCCTGGAGATTCAAGTATATAACGCAGAGACCATGCTTTAAACGCTGCTGCTGGCTGGCCACATTCTACAATCCCCCACCCCTTTTCCCTGCTTAAAAACTCTTTGTTCTTGCTAGACCTCTTTGGGATGCACAATCAGAGACATCTATGCAAGACACACACTAGCTGGCTCATTCTAAGCAGTGTGGATGAGTGATTAATCCTAGGAATCTTTCGATCACCCTCCAATCTTCCATTGCAGCAAGACATCTGGAACCAGGCAAGTATAACCGAAATATATCTATACCCCTTCAAGTAACTGATAATCTATTTTCATTTCTTTCTGTAACGCTTAAGGAATCTTGAATGTATGTGTTGAGAGACTGATCATTTTTGTATGTGTGAATCCGAACTCCTTCAGTAAAAGAACATTTGTTTTGGAAAAACATACATCTCGCGTCCATTTCTAGATCCCCACTGGCTGACAAAACCTCGGTATAGCTGGCCATGAACTCACGTTAAAATATAATTAGCCTCAGCTGTAGATAAAGCTGTTGGCAGGCTCATGGCCTCGTAACAGTACCCTAGAGTTTTCTGTAACAGCACAGAGGTCTCTCATGTACCATCCCTACTTAGTAAGAAGTAGTGCAGCACATCACATGCACAAAGCACCACTTGACTCTTCTAACCCAGGGAGCACACCTAGTGGAATGACAGAAGTTGCATTTCAGAAGCAGCACCCTGTAGCAGTGCTTTATCAAGTACTGCTCCTTCTAACTCAGTAGGTATCCCTATGCAACAATGGAGGCCTCTGGGGCATCCTCATTGTACCGTGGGGAGCAGTAAGTGATCTGGGAGGAAAGCCAAAGCCAGGCAACATTGCTTACAAACTCCTTTCCTTTCCCCCTCCCTACAACAATAACTCTGTGAGGTAGGTGGAGCTGAGAGAGCTCTGAGAGAACTGTCCTTGAGAGAACAGCTCTGACAGAATTATGGCTTGCCCAAGGTCATCCAGCAGCTGCAAGTGGAGGAGCAAGGAATCAAACCCGGTTCTCCCAGATTAGAGTCCACGCACTTAACCGCTACATCAAACTGGCTTTAGATCAGAAAGGGTCAAGTCTGGTGGGCATGACACTTTCTGGCCAATACTGAGAAGCTCCTTTCTCTGGGGAGCGGAGGGGAGGCACTGAGACAGGAAAACCTCTGAAAATGACCTCAGTGCATATTAAACCTTCTACCCATTATTTATCACCATTACTCTGTTACTCTTGTCTCTGTAGCATTTTCATTCCCCCTTTCTGGGGAGCTCAGTGTGTACTGCACATGGTTCTCACATTATTCTCACAACTCTATAGGGTGGGATAGGCTGAGAGAGAACAACGGCTTCCCTCAGCAAGATACATGGACAAATGGGGATTTAAACTGGCTCCCCTGCAGTGCTAGTCCACTGCTCCCTGCCACACACTATACCACTACACCATAAGCAACCAGGCAGCCACCCCAAGCTCAGAAGTAAGAATGTGTTCCACTCACCGTAATACACACAGATCACAAGCAAAGAACGTGGAAGCCAACTATTTCACATAGACCAACAGTGTAACCTGTGCAATTTTAGGAATAAGCCCCACTGAATAGACCCAAATAGGCTTCTGGGTAGACTTACTTAAGATGGCACTGCTAAGTGACCTATGGTAAAGATAAGGTTGTATACCACCCAGAAGCGCTGCTCCCATGGCTTTGAGATTAGGTTTTTCTCTCTGGAGGGACTGCACTATTGAACCCTTTTCCCATCCAAAATTATTGTTGGCACCCAAGGAACAGGAACTGAATATGCATCTTTTTCATTGTTATCAGTAAAGTCTCAGTATTGCTTAATGGGATGTTCTCTTTTGGTTATTCTACCTAATCATAAGGTCATTTCCCTCTCTGTTGCATAAGGTATGTGTTCCACATTAGTCCCCACACTGGCCCATGATGTGTAATTTTATCTTCAGGGATACTTTGGGTGCATGTGTCATAAAAAAGTTAGTGTCGAGGACAACACTGTGATGGGGTGTGTGCTGCTGCCTTAGTTTTTGTTCTGCCATAATTGTGTTTTTCACTTAGTTGTTGCAAGGCAATGCATTCTGAATCTTCTTATCTTGACAGCAGGATGTGGCTGCTTATGTTGACAGGACACAAAAATAAAGGAGCAACGGGGAAAGAAAGTGAAAATATTTGAAAAGGTTTCAAGTATCTTGATTTGCGTTAAAATGCATTTGGAATCTTTTTTAGGACAAAAGAGAGAAAACTTGTAATATTTTTGAAGGAGAAAAGGGATAGCCAAGGAAGTTTTTCAGGCACAAGAAAAAAATGAAAAGCAGCAGAGAAAAACCAGTGGAGTGAAACAAAAGACAAAGAGACTAGAAACAAAGATGGTGAAACCTAGCCTTAAATTTATAATCTAGAATGAAACCAGCAGAATTCTGGGTCCCAGGCCAAGCCCTAAAAGTGTGTCTTGACATGCTGTACTTCAGCATGCACCTGTGTTAGCAGTTAAACCCCTTCACTTGCTGAGGGGCAATTTATAGTTAAAAAACCATAAACACACTTCCTACATTATCACCCCAAATATCTTAAATGCAATATACTGCCTGGCCCAAAATTACACAGAAATGGATGCCAGCCAGAGAAAAGCCTGGACATGTAGTTTAGAAGTATGGGAAAGAGCAGCTGGGGAGTTAATGACCTCCTCCCCACCCTAGAGAGATGCATAATTTAGGACAATGGGTCTCCCAAGAACCTATTGCCTCACCCTGGATTAATCTCATCAATGCCCAGCCTCCCCTCCCCTCACCCATTTACCCTAATTAAGCAACACAACACTAATCACCAAACCTGGTAGCTTTTCCCATCCAGTTACTTACAGGGTCATCAAGCACCATTTGCACCATTCTCCCAAATCATTGTCCACCTCTGGAAAAAAATCAAGTTATTGTTCTGGGGGCTAATATGTTAATTTTCCTCAGGGAGCATTTAGCCCTAGAAATTATGGCATCCTGCTCCATAGCACTGTGTGTCTGTTCCTGGTACCAAGAGCATGCACCTACACTTTGCGGGTTTCTTGTCTTCTCCCTATGAAATGCTGGCCATTTTGCTGCTGCTTCCATGGACCTCTACAAGATCTGGTAATTATAGCCCTTTCCCTCTCCACTATTCCTGCACCTGCATGTTTTTCTTATAGCTAGTGTGTTTTGAGTGTGTGTGTGTGTGTGTTTCACCCTTCCATTTCTCTTTTAATAAAAGCCTTTCCAGTTGAACATCTGCCTCGTTTATTTGAGAATTCTTTTAAAGGGAAAAAATCCTGGTATACATTGGTGGGGAACCCAGTTACCTGCCTTTCGCTGTGTCTTCCTTAGCGGTCTCCCATTCAAGTACTAACCATGGCTGACCCTGCTTAGCTGCCAAACTCTGATGAGCCCAGACTAAGAAAGGACTCAAGCTGATTAGTGTCAGGTGCCAGCCACAAAGAGTAGTCCCTTTCAAGGATTCAGCAGGCTTTCTTGAGCATTCAGGGACAGAAGAAGAGCTCTTACTGATGTATTTCATACAATCAAAAATCCACAAAGTACTTTATTTTCTTTAAATAACATGCACAAAAACACAGTGTATGTTCAATTTGCTTTATATACAAAGTATCCATGCTTGCACACAGGTCCTCCTCTTCCCTTCATTATGTACACTCGCATGGATGAACACCTTAACCTGCACTAGTACATGCTATGGGGAGTTTTCTCACAGCACTGTGCCACAAACGATCACATCCTATATAAGTTTGCTATATCAAAAATAATAACTCAATATGCATTTCAATGTGCACTATATTTAGAGCAGCAGCCTCATAAGTGGAATTACTCCAGCACATAGCTTCAAAACCTTGAGTTACAAAAATGTCATTCGATGTGCAGGCTTTATACTTAGCTTTAGCCAAGCAAGAACAACAGTAGCCTTAAAGTTTTCTCCGAAGGATTCACAATGCAGGTCAACCCTGTTACCAGACTGCAACCCTCTGTTGCCGATTCTACTCACGTTCAAAGAACATGAAATCCTACAGAAAAAGAAAGATATAATTAGATAAGCTTGTCAATGAAAATCTCTTTCCCACGTTTCTTTTACAGAACTCTGTTAAGAGAAAAAATTACCTAGATGTTAAAAAAAATGGACATAACCTGGCACCCTGTAGCAGGCACAGGATAATGGATCCTGTTAATTTTAAACAGGCAATCCCAGTCTTTACTGCTCAACGTCAATGTGCCTTTTGCTACGTGGTTCTTTCCAGAGTATCTCATTGTATCTAATGCCAAGCTACATCACAATGTCTAAGAAAATCAGCATACCTTCCCACATCCATCCCATAGATTTTTTGCATTATTAGACCAATGGGAATTTGCCAGAGCTGACTGCTGGGCAGTCTGATACTACAGCTGAAGCTACAACAACAAAAGTACTGACTGACACTATCAAAGCTAAATTGTTGCCTGTAGTTCTGACAAGTGCAAGTCACCCTCCCCTCCTTTTGACTTATTAGATGGTGGCTTGATGTATCTGCATTACCCTCCTTATCTGTCCTAAGTTCCAGAAAGGACTCCAGAGTGCAATGTATGATGCTGGGGGTCAGGAAAAGGATGTCTGCATGAAAAGCCTAGATTAGATTTGTTAAAATTCTGCTTTACAAAATCTATACTTTACCTTTCTGCCTTCAAAAGGGCCATCAAGGTGAGGAACAAATTAAAACATGCATAATAAAATCACATCTTAAAAAGTATTACAACCAATAAAAACACATCATTAAAACCAGAGCTACAAAAACATTTTTTTTAAATTAAAACGTTGGGCAGAAAGGAGGGATCACTGAAGGAATACTGAATGAAACAAAAAGTCTTCATCTCCTTGCAGAAACTGGAAATAGAAGACAACAGGTGAGTCTCCCTGAGGAGAGTGTTCCAGAGTTTTAGAGCCACTACTGAGAAGGCCTTCTATTGGGTTTCCACCCACTGATCTCAAAGGCAGGGGCACCCAAAAGTAGGACCTCTGAAGATGATCACAGTGTTCTGGTAGGTAGGCAATCTTTCAGACATGTCGGTCCCAAACCAAAGCAGCATCTTGAAGTGTGTTGGAAACAGACTGGGAACAAGTGTAAATGGTTCAATACTGGATAGCTATGATCCTTATAACTTACTCCAATCACCATCCTGGCTTCAGCATTCTGCACCAAAATTTCCACTCCTCAAGGGTGGCCCATATACAGGGCACTGCAGTAATCTAATCTAGATGTAAGCAAGGCATGCACCACAGTGGCCAGATCTTTTCTGCCCAGAAAAGATCACAGCGGACTAACCAGTCAAAGCTGGTAAAAGGCACTCCTGGCCAGTTTCCACCTGTTTATCCATAAGTAGCCCTGAGTCCAAGAGCACCCTCAGGCTATGGGCCTGTTCTTTCAAGGGGAGTGTTATGTACGTGAGCCACCACATGGGGCCTGCAGGACAGAGAGGAGCTTGGCTCCACAGAACAATAGGGACCTCGGATCCTAGCTGACCAATAGGCTCATTGGCGGGAAATTCAAACCCTCCAATGGAAGTGGGAGGCACTGGGCCGGGTGTGTATATAGTTGGCCTTGCAGGGCCGTTGTGTGTCTTTTATGCTAAGTACGAATAAACGTGTGTAACTGCATGTCGTCGTCCGAGTCCTCCATGCGGCGAACCCAGTACTTTTCAGTGGCGACGAGGATGGGATCCCGCTGAGTCTGGCCAGGTTCGCATCACAGAGAAGCACCCAGCTCCGGTCCCGCGAAGACGCACCCCACATCGCTCTCCAGGATCACCGCACCGCGCGCCACAACAAGGAACCACGCTCATTGCTACCACGACACCATGGCCTCCGCTCGAGGGAATCTGGAGATCTTCGATCCCGCACATCCCGAGCTCTGGGACTCGTGGACGGACCAGCTGACATGCCATCTCGAAGACAACGAGGTCTCCGACCCAGGCAAGAGACGAGCCCTACTCCTGAGCTCCTGTGGGGTAAATACGGTTTGCCTCGCCAAAAGCCTCCTCGCGCCCCGGTCCATCCTGGAGTGCTCATACGAGGATATTATCGAAGCCCTGACCAAGTACCTCACGCCCCGACCAACGATACTAGCCAGGTGGCTAGCCTTCCAGGGCCGCGTGCAGAAGCCAGGAGAATCGGCCGCAGCTTTTATGGCCGCCCTGCGCCAGCTGGCGATGGACTGCACCTTCACCAAAGTGGAGGAAAATCTGCTGACCCAGTTTGCATGGGGCCTCAGCGACCTCAAACTGCGGAGGAAGATGGTCGGGACCGCCGACATCAAGTTAGAAGGGGCCCTCCAACTCGCGATCGCTCATGAGGACTCCCATCGCCCAACATCGGCCGCCCACCAGGTGCTCCCCGACGGAGACTCCGCGGACTCCGGGGAGGAAGACGTCTGCCTCATCCGACAGCCAGGCCACTGCAGAACACCGGGCACCAGGAGTTCCAGTACCACCGGAAAGGCCACCGGCCGCTCCTCGTGCACCAGTTGTGGCGAGGAGCATGAGCGCAGATCTTTCCGGTTCCGTGACACAACATGCCACGCTTGCGGAAAACAAGGGCACCTCGCACGCGTTTGCTGGTCCAAGGGGAGTCGGCGCCAGCAGCTTCCAACACAGCCCCATCGGTCTGCGACCGCCACGCACGAGACGGCAGCAGAAGCCACCGAACTCTACCTCCCCACCGACCAACCATCCCAACAGGTACTGCGCCTCCCCAATTCAGGTAGCACCCCGAAGATCCAATTGACGGTTCGGATTGAAGGGGCCCCCTGCCAAATGGAAGTGGACTCTGGGTCAGCGGCGTCCATAATTTCGGTGGACACGCTACGTTGGCTGTGCCCTAACGGGGGTCCTCGGTTACACCCGTCCCACCTTAGCCTAGTGGACTTCCAAAGGAACCCGGTTCCAATCAGGGGGGTGGGGACGTTCCGCGTACAGTTTCGGGAATTTACGGGACTATTGGACTTGGTTGTGGTGGAGGGGAACCTGGTCAACCTGCTGGGCAGGGCCTGGTTCGAGCCGCTGGGCGTCACGGTCGGGGTCAGGGGGGTACACAGCTGCACCCCGTGAGACTTTGAGGAAATTTGCAGGGAGTTCCCGGCCGTGTTCGATGGGGCCCTGGGTTGTTACAAGGGACCCCCAGTCTCCCTGCAGTTGGACCCCTCGGTGGCCCTGATCCGCATGCATTACCGAACAGCTCCCATCGCAATTCGGCCAAAAATAGATGTGGAGCTGGACAAGTTGGAAGCTCAAGGGGTTTTGGAGCCCGTCCCACACGCAGTGTGGGAAACACTCATCGTAACCCCCCTGAAGCCCAACGGAGAGATCTGCATCTGTGCGGATTATAAGTGCACTATTAATAAGGCGCTGCACGACCACGCCTACCCAGTCCTGGTCGTGAGTCATGTCCTGGCCACGCTGGCGGGAGCTACAATCTTTGGGAAGCTAGACCTGGCGCAAGCCTACCAACAACTGCCAGTAGACGAGGCTACCGCCACGGTGCAAACAGTTGTCACCCACAGGGAGGCCTTCAGGGTAAAGAGGCTGCAATTCGGGGTAAGAGTTGCCCCAGGAATTTTCCAGCAATTAATGGACTCATTGTTAAAAGGAATTCCTGGAGTGACGCCGTTCTTCAACGATGTCTTGATCACCGCAGCGACCCCCGAGGACTTCGCCTCCCGCCTCCGCGCCGTCCTACAGCATTTCGACACGGCCGGCCTCAAGGTGAAACAGGAAAAGTGCCTCCTCGGGGTCTCGGAGGTGAATTTCCTGGGGTTCCGTGTTGACGCAACTGGCCTGCACCCGGCCAAGGCCAAGGTGAAGGCCATTGTGGAAGCCCCGGCCCCCACATGCAGGGCAGAGCTGCAGGCGTTCCTAGGACTCCTTAATTTTTATCACGTCTTTTTGCCGCACAAGGCGGCAGTGGCGGAGTCCCTACACCGGCTCTTGGACAAGTCGGCGCGATGGACCTGGGGGCCCAGGGAGGCAGGGGCTTTCAAGGGAGTGAAGGCGCTCTTGATCTCCAATGACGTACTGGCTCACTTCGATGAGTCACTCCCGGTGGTTCTGGCATGCGACGCCTCTCCCTATGGGGTCGGCGCCATGCTGGGGCACATCCTTCCTAATGGCTGCGAAGTGCCCATGGCTGATTACTCTCGGACATTAACAGCCGCTGAGTGCAATTACGCGCAAATCGACAGGGAGGGGCTGGCTATCGTTGCGGGGGTTAAAAAAATTCATAGCTTTGTGTACGGCCACCCCTTCACGATTGCCATGGATCACAAGCCCGTTGGGTCTGCTGGCTTCCGACAAGAGGTGGCCCCAGGTGATGTCTCCGCGAGTGCTCCGGTGGGCTCTCTTCCTGGTGGGCTACCAGAACTGCTTGGAGCACCGGCCGGGCAAGGCTATGGGCCATACTGACGCACTGAGCTGGCTTTCGCTGCCTGTAACTGAGGCCGGCCCCGCCCCGGGGCTCGGAGTCCTGAGCCTGGAGGCCCTCCACGAGGCACACCTGGGAATTGTGTGGGAATTGTGTGAATGAAGGCTTTGGCGTGGAGCTATGTATGGTGGCCGGCCATAGACGTAGAAATCGAGTCCTGGGTCCGGAAGTGCCAACCCTGCCAGGAGGTCCGACCAAATCCGCCGAGATCTCCGACACAGGCTTGGGAGTCCACGCGCAAGCCCTGATCCTGGCTACATGTGGACTTCGCCGGGCCGTTCCAGGGGCTACAGTTCCTAGTGATGGGGGACGCCCACTCCAAGTGGTTGGAGATCAACCCTGTCTCCACCACCTCGACCAAGGCGGTGATCCGCTCCCTCCGACGGATCTTCGCAACTCACGGACTGCCGGACACCATTGTATCGGATAACGGGGCTGCCTTCACGTCCGGGGAATTTCAAGAGTTCCTCCAGAAGAACTTGATTCGGCACATCCGCTCGGCGCCCTTCCACCCCGCAACCAATGGGCAGGCGGAGTGAATGGTGCGGACAGCCAAGGAAGCCCTAAGCCGGATCACCGAAGGGGACTGGGAATTCTGCTTGGCCCGCTTCCTCCTGGCGCAGCGGACGACCCCCAACCCCTTCACGGGCCACAGCCCCGCGGAACTTCTGATGGGCCGCCGGCTGACGATGCTGCTGGACCGCCTGCACCCTGACCGGGCTCCAGAAGCCAGGAGAGCGGTAGAGCAGCGGGAAGCACCGAGTGGATTCTTCCTGGGGGACCCCATCTTCTTCCGGAACTACGGATCCGGCCCTTCCTGGATCGTGGGCCACATCACTAAAGTCAAGGGCCCGGTCTCCTACGAAGTGACGACAGACGACGGCCGGCTGCTACGGAAGCATATCGACCAGCTTCATCGGAGGCAGTCCTTGGGAGGGGCCCGACTCATCCCCACAACCTCCCATGGATGTCGGGAGCCGAGAGGAGACACCACCGCCGGAGCACAGACGCACTACAGTAGCCCCGAGCGATGAGGAGGCCTCTCAAGGAGAAACAGCCCCAGAAGTAGCCGAGCCAACAACGAAGCCACTAGCGCCACAGCCACAGGACCCCACGGGACAACCGGACCCAGGGGTGCGCATTCCCCCACAGTCACCTGCCCCAGCCCCAGCCCCGGCCCCTAGGCATTCTACCAGGGAGCGCCAACCCTCTGCATACTTGAAGGACTATGTCACCCAGGTTGGGTTGGAACTATGGGGGGAGGGGTGTTATGTACGTGAGCCACCACATGGGGCCCGCAGGAAAGAGAGGAGCTTGGCTCCACAGAACAATAGGGACCTCGGATCCTGGTTCCCCCCCTAGCTTACCAATAGGCTCATTGGCGGGAAATTCAAACCCTCCAATGGAAGTGGGAGGCACTGGGCCGGGTGTGTATATAGTTGGCCTTGCAGGGCTGTTGTGTGTCTTTTATGTTAAGTACGAATAAACGTGTGCAACTGCATGTCGTCGTCCGAGTCTTCCATGCGGCGAACCCAGTACTTTTCAGGGAGTGCACCCCATCCGGTGCTGGTGACACGACACCTTAAATCCCAGGTCAGAACTTCTGCTCACCAGTAGTATTTCTGGGATTAAGTTTCAAATTATTAGCCTGGATCCACTCCAAAGCTGCTCCCAGGCAGGGTTCAGGGTTTCTGCAGCCTTTCTGAGATCAGCCAGATGCATTCAACAGAGCTGAGGGTCATCTGTGTATTGATGGCAACTCAGCCCAAATCTCCAGATAACTTCACCTAGCAGTTTCATGGAGATGTTAAAGAGCATTGGGGACAAGATGGAACCTTGTGGGACCCAACAGGCCAAGGACTGAGCAGTAGATCCCCAGTGCCACATTCACAAACCTACCATCCAGGTAGGACTGGGACCACTGCAAAAGTGCCTCCCAATCCCACCCTGGAAAATTGTGCTGAGCAGTTGCTGATGATGTCGTAGGATTGAGACAACTCAACTTACTATTAGGAAGCAAGCCCCAAGCATGACTGCTTTTATTTTAACATCGAGGTCCAGTGGGAACTGGACCCCAAAGTTGTCAGCATCTGTAAAGGCCTCCCTCACAAAGCCAGTCCACTGCTTAGAAATTCTTCCAACTGTAGACTCCTCATCTGTTGACTTCACCTAATTTTTGAAAAAAAGATGTTTTGAAATTGAGAAAAAACTAACCATTTTACTCTTGCAGCAGCAATCAGTCCAACAGTTACAGTCTGGAAAGGAATTTTTTAGAGTATAGATCTACGCAGAGACTGGATGTACATTACTGTTCTGTGACTGAGTAGTCATGGTGGATGCAAGGTACCAGGAGAGTCTTTGACACTTTTCAGTATTAAAATTATACTCAGTAGCTACTTCAGCTACAAACATCAAACAAAACAAAACTAGTTATTCCAAGCCCAAATTAAAAGGTAATTTTGTCTTATGAAAATAAAACACTATTTATCAAAAAAAAAAGGTAATTTTGTCATGATCTACTATCGAATATTAACTGTTGCAG
>NW_015180006.1:0-14330 GCF_001447785.1 Gekko japonicus
TGTGCTCTGACCACAGTCTCCCCCGCTCTTTACAGTAACAGGTAGGGGGTAGCTCAAGGAAGCAAGGAAAGGCCAGACCCTAGGGTTGCTAACTTTCCAGGGGTCCCCCAAAGATTCGGGAGTCCATCTCCAAATAGGGAGATTCAGCCACAGGTAGTGACAATTCAGTGAGTGGTGGCAGCAAACCTAAGGAGTGAGATATGCCCATGGGAGCTGAAGAGTGAGGGGGGAATAAAGGTAGGTTGATGATTGGCTGGGAAGGAGATATGGTTGCCAACTCCAGGTGGGAAATTCCTGGAGAGGGATGGAACCTGGAGAGGGTGAGGTTTGAGGAGGGGTGGGACCTCAGACAGGTACGATTCCATAGACTCCACCCTCCCAACCAGCCATTCCCTCCTGGGGAGCCACTGTTGCCAATCTCCAGGTGAGATCACTCAGAATTACAACTGATCTCCGAGAGGGGGAAGGAAATGGAAAGCTGAAATTAGAGGAGCAGATAATGGCAGGTTGATGCTTGGCTGGGAAGGAGTTAGGGTTGCCAACTCCAGGTTGGGAAATTCCTGGAGATTTGAGGGGTCAAGCCTGGAGAGGGTGAGGCTTGAGGAGGTCGCCACAGCAAATTGACGCTGAGTGCCCAAGGCCTTGGCACTCTCCCAGAGAATCTTTCTAGAGCTCTTGTATTTATTTTCACAACAGACCTTATTCCTAGTATAGTATACATCAAATTTAAATATTCGAAAGAATGCCGGGCTGGAGGAAATGTGAAATGTGGAATTCCTTTCTCCTTTTATCCCCTACTATCCCTTTCTGGTAGTAGAAAAGGGGAACACGGGGGTGCTTTCAGTTCATGGTGGGGGTGGGGGGTGGATTTATTGCCTGTTCACGGGGGTGCTTTTAGTTCATGGTGGGGGGGTGGATTTATTGCCTGTTCAGCCTTTTCAATGCATTTGCTAAACTTGTCTGGTTTGTCAATTTTAGTAGTTTAATTTATTCCTAATTTAAATGGCTAATCTTAAAATAGTTCTGTATAATGCTAAGGGCCTTGAAGGTGGGTAGCCGTGTTGGTCTGAAATAACAAAGTTAGAGTCCAGTGGCACCTTTAGGACCAACAAAGTTTTATTCAAGGTGTGAGCTTTCATACGCAAGCACACTTCATCAAACAATGGAATGGAATTACAGGTTGTAGTTGTATATACAAGGGGTGGGTTGTTAAATTCACATGCAAAATAGTGAAGATGTTTTTAACAGATAAAAAGAATGACAAGTTTGTTGGTTTCCGGTTATCATCTGTTTGGGTTCAACTGGGGGGGGGAATAACATAGGTAATAAATTCATCAGTGTTGGAGATTGAGGTACCTTTAATGGTGAGCAACTGTCATTAGATCCCATCCATCTCCTTTCTAGCATGGAGGCCTTAATCTTAAAGGTGCCATTGGACTCAACATTTGTTCTTCTGCTTCAGACCAACACAGCTGCCCACAGCTTCAGACCAACAATATCCATATCAAAAGGTGGTGTATTTTAAAATGTATTAAAGCAAGGATCACATGATACTATATTTCTACAAGAGGTACATATAAAAAGGCAAATGAGAAAATATTTAAAGCCACTTGGCTAGGAGATCAGTATGTTTCCCCAGGGACAACTAAAAGTTAAGGCTAAAACTACAGTATTTAATAAACATACTATATTTGGTTGTACTGACCGATTAAGAGAAACTGATGGCTGTTATATTTTGATCAAGGGAAAGTTGCATGATGATAACACTTGGATCAGAATGTGCACCAAAGGAAAGGCTGGTTTTTTAAAAATATTTACACAACTAGAGAATTTTAAAGAAGGTAACATACTAGTAGGAGAGGATTTCAATTGTGTTCCTGACTCGGTACTAGAGAGAATGAGACTAAGGACTAAAACACCATTGAGATATTATCACACCAAAGTATTAAATAAATGTTGCAGGAAAAGGGGTTGGTAGGTGTTTGGAGAAATCTATGTTCTATAGCTAGAGGTTATAATTTTTATTAAAATGTACATAAAATTCACTCTTGAATAGACTTAGTCTTGGCTTCTCTGTTCAGGTAAACTGTTATATTGTTTAGATATAATTATGTGGCCCATTGCTGAAGTATGTCAATAAAGAATTGAGAGACTGGTCTCGGTTAAACCTCTCATGGCTTGGGAAAGTGACTACAATTAAAATGATGGTGATACCCTGCTTTTCATATTTGTTTCAGACTCTCCCAATAATGACTACTGATCAATTTTTGCAAAAATGGCAGAGAAAATGTTTAGATTTAATTTAGAACAATGAGGCCCCAAGTCCAAGCTAGAACTCTGTAGAGAAAGACAACAGATGGGGGAATAGGGATGCCAGATTTGCCATATTATTATGCTGCATCACAGTTGCCCCAAATATTAAAATAGGGGAATCTTGTGAGCAAAAATTCTACTTTGTGAGCTGCTGGCATCCAAGTTGTGAGCAATTTGTCTGCTGCATAAATTAGTTTGCTTTGGAGCCATCCTCCCTGAGCGAAGACAAAAATGTGTGAGCCAGAGGCTAAAAAACTGTGAGCTAGCTTATACTAACTCAGCTTAGAGGGAACACTGCTCTGGGGTCTCCTGTCTCCCATTTTCTTTTTTCTTTTCTCTTTCTTTTCATCCCCCTGGGGGTAGGTTTTTATTGGGGGTTTTTTACAGACTACAAAACTACAACAGAAAATATGGGAAAGGGAACTACATCTAGGGAAAAAAGAAAAAAGACCCACAACTAACTAAAAACCCAAGAGTAGGAGATCAATACATCAGCTTAACACCATCGCTACTGTCGAGGGGGCCACGTATGGCATGGGATGATTGGAGCCAGTTTGATTTGCAAGGCACCCGAGAGACATTTTCACACTGACGGGGTGGCCTGCGCGAAAGCCTCTATGATCAAGGGATGCATCAAGGAAAGAGCCTGGGCATCTTAGGAGATCAGTTGGAACTGGCTGAAGAACAGTGGGTGACGGGATGCTCCAAGGACAGAAGGAGCCGACAGTACCCGGAGGAGGGACGAGACGGCATGGAGCGGCGGGTGGATGACATCGACCGAACCCTGCAGCAGCTAATGCAGACGGTGGGTGAGGTGTTTGAAGCGCTCCTGGATATGGTCGAGCGTTCAATCGACAATGCCTTGGCAAGGAGACCCGCTCAACCGGCACCGCCAGCAGCACCTGTTGTACCCGCAGGCCCGGCGCTTCCACCTCCCGGGGTCCCAGGCCAGCCGGGAGCACCAGCGCCGGTGCTTCCCCCCCCAGCTCCGGGAAGAGCGCGGCCGAAAGATCTGCTAGAGGCAACTTTTGATGGAAATCCAGAAGAGCTGGCGTATTTTGCTGTGCGACTGCAAAAGTTTATTACGCTGCATGGACACTTGTTCCCAAATGACAGCAGCCGGATCGATGTGGTGGCAGCGAGACTCAAAGGGGCGGCAGCAACTTGGTATGTAGGGTTGCACAACAGCCATGGCCCAGAACTGCAGGATCTTCGCACTTTCATGTGGGCGCTGAGAACCAGATTTGAGGACGTGAATGCGAGTCAAAGAGCTAAAGCATTCCTTCGTACTTTTAAGCAAGGGCGCCAATCAGTACGTGAGTACTCCGCGGAGTTCCAGAACCAGGCTGCCAAACTGCAGAACTGGCCAGAGCATGTGCTGGTAGAAATGTATAGAGTGGGGCTGAACCCAGAAATCCGAGAGACTGTACTGCGCTCAGTGGACCCGGTGTCGTTGATGGCTTGGACGCAGGAAGCGGAAAGTGCCGAAAATCGTCTCCAAACATTGCGCCTCGACATGGCGGCAGGAGGGGGGAAGGTGAGCCACCATCCCACTCCCCCCCAGAAGCCAAAAACTCCGCGCGTGTCCGACGTGACTCGAGAGCTTAGGATGCGTCAAGGACTATGTCTGCAATGTGGAGAAAAGGGGCACTTCGTGGCAGACTGTGGGCAGAGACAACAGAAAGGGGCGACGCGCCTCCAAAGACAAGAGCAGCAACTCCGGCCAAGAAAGCGCTGGAAAAACCAAAGTTTGCCAAAGCCTTACAAGCAGCACCTGAGGAGGAGGATGTGGAGTCCAGTGGATCAGAACAGGAGCAAGCGGGAAACGATCAGGTCCTGTTGTAAAGGGCGCGCAGCAGCAGGACCCCACTTCAGAAGCGCCAAAAGTGGTGAGCGAAACCCCCTCCCTCTTTTTCGTGACTGTCTCTTTAATGAACCCGTTGCTGGGAACTCATGTGCGAGTCAAAGCCCTCATTGACTCCGGGTGTGGGAGAGACTTAATTAGCCCTACTGTAGTATCGAGACTGGAAGCAGGGGTAAAAAAGCTGAAGTCCCCGTTGATTTTCACCCAAATGGATGGAGCCCCCATGAAACCTTGTTTATATGAGACTATGTCATTGTGCTTAGGGGCGGGCGAGCATTGGGAACAGCGCTCTTTCATTCTCACCCCAGACTCGCGATTCTCGCTGGTTTTGGGGGCGCCTTGGCTTTACAGCCATGACCCATATATACTTTGGGACGAGGGCATAGTGCGGTTTGTGTCGCCAAAATGCACAGACCACAAGTGGGATGATGGATGGAGCTCCAAACACCCCGGGACGTCTCCCTTTGCTCTGCTGACGCAGGAGGAAATCACCAGCCTCCCGCCTGAGTATCGGGACCTGGCCCCGGCATTTGGGGAGGAGGAGGCTAACGAGCTGCCACCCCATCGGAACTCAGACTGTAGCATCGAACTGGTGCCAGGTGCTAAGTTGCCAAAGGGGAAAATTTATGCTATGGGGCCGGCCGGCAGAAAAGGAAGAACTTCGGAAATTTATTGACAAAAATCTAGCGCGTGGATTTATCCGCCCAGCATCCTCCCCGTTTGCAGCACCAGTTCTTTTTCATAAAAGTACTAAGGGAAGTACTAAGTACGTTACACAAGCACAAACTCTTTGCAAAACTGTCTAAATGCAAATTTCACAAAGATCACATTGACTTCCTGGGCTACTGTGTTTCAGCTGCAGGGCTGGAAATGGACCCGGGAAAAGTGAAAGATGTGGTGGGGTGGGAGACCCCAAAAACCCGCAGACAACTCCAAGCATTCTTAGGATTTTCCCATTTTTATAGAAATTTTATCCAAGGCTTCGCTCAATTGGCGTTGCCCCTGACTGACTTGTTAAAAACTAAGGGGAGAGGGCCAGAGGCTACGAAGCCGGGGGCGCCGCTAAAATGGTCACCGGAATGCGAAGAAGTGTTCCAAAAGCTGAAAACTCTGTTCACATCAGAGCCAGTGCTGGCGCACCCTGATGAGACGAAAAAGTTCATTGTGCAAACTGACTCTTCGGATGTAGCCATGGGAGGGGCTATTCTGCAGGAGGTGGAGGATGGCTTGCTACACCCATTGGCGTATGTCTCTAAAAATTTTCCGAAACTGAAAGACACTGGTCAATATGGGAAAAGGAGGTGGGTGCAATAAAATTAGTGTTGTCATCATGGAGGCACTGGCTGGAGGGGGCGAGGGTGCCGTTTGAGGTCTGGACTGATCATAAAAACCTCAAAACCCTCAAATCGCCCAAAAGCCTCAACGCCAAACAGATGGGTGGACTTCTTTTCCAAGTTTAACTTCACCCTGCATCATTTCCCGGGATCAGCAAACTCCCTGGCAGATGGGCTATCGCGCCTCCCACAGCACGCTAGTCAGCGCGACGTCATCATTGACTCTATCTTTACGCCCTCCCAGCTGGGAGGGGCAGTGACTACAAGGGGGCAGGCGGCCAAAATCCCAAGCTCTCCCTCGCCGCATCCCCCCCTCCTCCCCTCCTCCTTCTTGGTCTGAGCTACACAAATTCCAAACGAGTTTTCATCGGAAGATGAGAAGGTTGTGCAGGGGGCAGGAGACTGTGTAAAAGGGAACGATGGGGAATGGTACAAAAATGGGAAGTTATATGTACCTCTCTCGTTATGCAGGGCGGTCTTGGAAGTGACGCATGGTTCCAAACTGGCGGGGCACTGGTTTTGTGAAATCCCTGCAGCTTTTCCGCCGTCAATTTTGGTGGCCGCACATGTGTAAGGACTTATCTGACTTTGTGCAAACCTGTCAAATGTGCGCTTTGAGTAAACCCGGGGGGGGAGAAACCGGGACTGTTACACCCTCTCCCCACCCCGAGTAGACCCTGGGAAGTGATATCAATGGACTTTATCACTGACTTGCCAACAAGCAAAGGGAAAACGGTGATTTGGGTAGTAGTAGACTTCTTCTCCAAACAAGCCCATTTCATCCCTTTTCCTTCCCTGCCAACGTCAAAGGCTTTAGCCAAAGCTTTCTTCGTACACATCGTGCGTCTCCATCTCCTGCCAATCAAGATAATTTCTGACAGGGGGACACAATTTATTTCCAAATTTTGGAAGGAACTTATGGAGATTATGGGGGTGGAGAGGGGTTTAAGCAGTGCTTATCATCCGGAAACGGATGGACAGACAGAACGAGTGAATCAGACTTTGGAACAGTACTTAAGATGTTTTCCCAATTATCAACAAGATGACTGGTGTGATCTCCTACCATTGGCTGAATACTGTTACAATAACGCGTTCCATTCGTCTATTGAAATGTCCCCTTTCAAGGCAGCTTATGGTTATGACAATCCCCCATTGCCATTCCTGGGAAACACCCAGCCGATGCCACATGGGGATGCCAGTGTTTGGTGCCAGTCGCTCCAGGAAGCCTGGCCGTTATTGTGCAAAACACTGGAGGAGCCAAAGCCGCCTATAAGAAGCAGGCTGATAGAGAAAGGGTGGAGGGTTGGGCTCTACAGCCTGGTGATTATGTGTATGTGTCAACTAAAAACATTAAGATGCTGCGGCCTAGTAGGAAACTGGGTTGGAAATTTATTGGACCATTCAAAGTGAAAAAGTGATTAATGATGTTGCTGTTGATGTGGAACTCCCCAAAAACTTGAGGTCTTTGCATTCTGTTTTCCATTTCAGCCTCCTTAAAAAGGACAATGGGTCGTGTAAGTGGAGACAGGAACATCCATCTCCCCCCCCCTGTGTTCGTGGAGGGTGAAGTGCATTATGAGATTGCGGACATTTTGGACTCTAAACTAAGACGTGGGAAATTGTTCTGTCTTGTGGAATGGGTTGATTTCGGACCCCAGCACCGTGAATGGGTGGAAGTAGGGGATATTCGGGCCCCTAACATGCTCAGAGACTTTCATCGTAAGTTCCCGGAGAAACCGGGAGGTCTCCAGCCGAGGCCGGGGGATTCCGGGAGATTGGGGGAAAATGTATTTTAGAGGGGGCGCAGTATGTCAGCAAGCTGCCAAAGAGACCTGCGTGACATTTGTATATACTGTTGCTAGCTACTTCATCCCTGCTCCTGCATTCTTCTCTCTCACAGATAGTGGATTGCTTAGTAACGTAGGAAACGTTCCAAGGTCGAGCAGGTGGAAGAGTCAGTTGTGTTTGGTGCTCTTATCTATAATGAGCTAATGCATGAGAATGAAATGCTTGTTTATCTATTATGGACAGTTGCGTTCCCAGGCTTTTAGGCGCGAATTGTAACTAACCCGTGAAAGCGGGAAACATGCTTATTGGGTATGACATTGTATGAATCTCTTTATTATTTGTGACCCTCCGTATTGGGGCCATTCTAAACACTGCTTGTGTTCCAGCTTCTTCATTGCTTTAATAAATACTACTGTTCTACACACGTGTATTCATCTGAATGTGTGGAGGATTGGACACACGTGCTGTTTCCTGGTCCAAAGACCACTTCTTGTGCCAGCTGCTTCAAAGAGGGGCAGCCCCAGGACAATAAAACAGGTAGACACTGGGCTGCACCCCAAAAACAATCTTTGCACCACCCCAAATGACACATCCCCACACTCTGGAGACTGTCCCCTGTAAGAAGAAATGCAGTGGTGCCTGATATGGTTCTGGCACCACAAGCTCCACCAGCTCCTGTTTTGGGTTACTCAGGGCAGACACTGGGGCCAGGCTGAGCCCCCAAGAATTCTTTGGACCACCCCAAATGACACATCCTCACACTCTGGAGACTGTCCCCTGCAAGCAGACACACTGGTTCCCCGTCCAAACACTGTTTCTAGCACCATGAGTTTCTATTTGGCTTGCCCCCCAGATGCCTGCATCAAAGGGGAGATTTAAGTAAGGAAGTGGAACGATTGCATGCCCTCTGCACCCCAAAATAAACTTTGGACCACCAAATATCATACCATCCCACATTCAGGAGACTCTGCCCTCCGGGATGACGTGCTGTTTCCTGGTCCAAACCCTCTTCATGTTCCAGCTGCTCCAAAGTGGGGTGCCCCCAGGACAATAGCACAGGCAGACACTGGGGCAGGCTGCACCCCAAAACAATATTTCGACCCCCTCCAATGGCACATCCCCACTTTCTGGAGACTGTCCCCTGCAAGAAGACATGTACTGCTGTTCGGTCCAAACACAGGTTCCGGTACGTCTATTTGAGTTGCCCACAAGAAGCCTCCATTGCAAAGGACTTTTGAACAAGGAACTGGAATGACTGCGTGCCCCCTGAACCCCAAAAGAAGGTTTGGACAACTACACATCATACCCCCCCCCACATTCAAGGGACTCTGCCCTCTGAGAGGACATACTGATTCCTGGGCCAAAGCCCACTACTTGTACCAGCTGCTCCAAAGTAGGGGTGCGCTTAGGACAATCACACACACAGACACGGGGGCCAGGCTGCACTCCCCAAAGCAATCTTTGCACCACCCCATATCAATGTTCCCTCTAAGCCGTGGTGTCTTGTGAGCAAAAATTCCCCTTTGTGAGCTACTGGCATTAAAGTTGTGAGTGAGCGATTTGGCTACTGCATAAATTAGTTTGCTCTGGAACCATCCTCCCTAAGCTAAGACAAAAATGTGTGAGCCGGAGGCGAAAAAACTGTGAGCTAGCTCACACTAACTCAGCTTAGAGGGAACACTGTCCCATATCACATATCATCATACTCTATTTGAGTTGACCTCAAGAACCCTGTATCACAAGGTTTGGACTGCCTCATGTCATACCCACCCCCAAAAAACATTCAAGGGACTCTGTCCTCTGAAAGGACATAACACTGTTTCCTGGTCCAAAGCCTTGTTCTTGTCCTAATTTCTCCAAAGTGGGGTGCTCCAAGCAACAATATGTATGAAATGCTTTGGGCTCCCAATACAGCTTCTGGTAGGAAAACATTGTAGTATAACCACAAGATCCATCATTTCCATTGCCTTTAGGTACACTAGGTCCAGTCTGTCAATCATAATTACTTTAAGTTATTTATTGTTCTGTGCAAAACCCTCTGTGTTCTGTGAAAACAGGATGAAACATATGAAGTCTGTTCATCTGTTTGTTGTGATATCTGTAGATTTCTTGTCCCCCGTCATAACTGTCCAATTCCTTGGTTGGTCAGATCGTGTTGAGAGTGTAAAGCCTTTTGCAGCTCACCTGCCTTTAATCAAATTAGCAATGCAAGATCTCCTAGAACGACATTTGACATCCAAAACTGCAGGTTTCTCAGTGTTGTGATTCTTGGTGTCAGATGTTACCTGTATATTAGAGACTCCCTCTTGGCCATCACCTGAACAGAGTTTCCTTTCCAGATGCTGACAGTCTGGCTGTGGAGACATGGGTCTTGAGTTTTGTCCATTCCTTCATCCAGAACAAGGTATTTGCATTTTCCCCTCTATGTGCGTGTGAACTGAGAGGGCTGTAGTGCACTTAGCCTGCTGGCCAGGCATCAAGGGGGAGAGTGAGGGCCAGTCCACAGGCTGCTGTGTCTGTGCCCGATGGGGGTGGGGGTGGGAAATGGTGCAAGGCAGGGAAACGCCTGGGTAAGAAAAAAGCCCGGAGCCAGAAGCTCAGCAGATCCAGTGCCAGGTGAATAGCCTGGAGGAGGATGTTCTCAAGTCAAGGCCCCACTCCAGAAAAGGCCCTGTTCAGAGCCATCTCCCTTGCTTCAGAGTATGCATGCAGTGTAGGGTTGCCAACCTCCAGGTGGGACCTGTAGACCTCCCAGGATTGCAACCAGAATCTCCAAACTATAGAGAACAATTCCTCTGGAGGAAATGGCCACTTTGGAAGCTTTGGACTCTATGGCATTACACCCTGCTCAGGTCGCGACCTTCCTTAAACCCCGCCCCTCCCAAGCTCCATCACCAAATCTCCAGGAATTTCCCAGTCTGGAGTTGGCAGCCCTAGAAGGCATTCTGAGCTGAATCGGCAAAGATGTTCCTAACAGGGAGGCAGACACCCGTGGGGGAAGGAGTAGGCATTCCTTCTGGCTCCCATGGTGCCAGGCCAGGGAGAGGTTTCAGGGGGATAACAATCAGCAGCCTTGATGAAGAGGGCCAAGAAACGGAATCGGAAGCCAGAAATGTCGGAACTCAAAGAACAGTTCTTGGGTTTGGTTTATATCCAGCTGTTGAACCTACAGCTAGTTGTTTTTTTAAAAAATGGGAGATTAAAACAGACCTGAAGCAGCTATTAACCAAAATACATTTTGAGATGCTGGCAGTTATGGTAGCTGTCCAGTAGGTGAAGCCCCTGACTAGTGAAGGCAGCTGCGGGGGGGGGGGGGCAGCCCCCTTGGACCTTTCCTAAGAACAGACATTGCAGAGAAATGCTACAACCGGCTGGCATTTGGCCTGCCCTTACTGAGGCACTTGGAGCTTTGGTGGCTCAAGTGGTTAAGACGCTGAACTGCAGTCTGTGGAAGGTCAGTAGTTCGAGACCCGAGTGTGCCGCATGATGGAGTGAGGTCCCATCTCTAGTTCCAGCTCCTGCCAACCTAGCAGTTTGAAAGCAAGAAATTGCAAGTAGATAAATAGGTACCCACTTTGGTGGGAAGGTAACAGCGTTCCGTGCGCCTTGGTGTTTAGTCATGCCGGCCACATGACCACGGAAACGTCTTCGGACAGCGCTGGCTCTTCGGCTTTGAAACGGAGATGAGCACCGCAACCCTAGAGTCAGACTCGACTGGCTTTCGAGCAAGGGAACCTTTACCTTTACTGAGGCACTTAGAATATAACTATATATTTCCTTAAATAGAAAGACAGACTCTTTCCACCTTGTTCCTTGTGCTGATTGCAGCTACAAGAAATACTATCCCAAAAATGACCTCAACACTAGACTGAACGATTGTCTCTGGAGGATGGCAAAAGGAATCTCAGAAGTTTAAAAAAGAAAAGTGACTGGCATCTTGCTCACAGGGAAGTGAGGATACTTGTTACACTGGTGTGCAAGCCGGATAACAACTGCATTTTTCTCACTGTGTGCATGTGTGTGAAAAGATGCATTTGTTCACTCCTGTGCCCTGAATGTTGGCAGACCCAATTATTATTTTCTTTTTGCTCATCTTTGGGATGAGAGCCAGGTTATGGGAATGTATTTGAATATTCCTAACTGGTAGTTAAACCTGGAATTCCCAGTTTTGTTCTAGTTTGGAGACATCCAAAAAGATCCCCAATACTGATGAAATTCTGGGAGTCTGAATAATTTCTCTCCCAGAATTTTGGGAGTGTTTTGGGTCTGGGGGAGGGAGAAGGGAGGGGGGGGCCCAATTGGTCTGCAATGCGTTGGCCCTTGATAGTTTCAAGGGACATTATTTTCAATGGGTAGAAGACCTGGCCTTCGCTTCTTGAAAACAACGTTCCTCCATGTGGGTGGCCTCTGGAGTGTGGAGAACAGGTCCCCCCCCCAAAAAAAAATAATTACCATTTATGCTGATACAGATCCAAGAATATTTTAAGGGCAGCTTTTATCCATACAAGACAATGACTTGGTGACAAATCAAATATCTTTAATGGCATATCAATAAAATACATGGTGTGATAAAATCATACCAAATATGATTGGTGACAATCTGCCTTGGAATAACTGATGTTGTGGAAACCAAGTCAATGGTGAGATTCCTGGTGATATAAATTTCCTCCATTTATCCCATACTTTCAAAGAAGTACCAATTGTTAAATGATTCTACATTAATGGGCTTCTTTGTGATTTTGTTTGCCATAGGATAGCTTCCTGTGACAGGGGAGAGACCTGATTGTTGCTCTGTTTCGGTCCACAGAGGGCTAGAATTGGTCTTCCCCCATTTTAATATTTGGGGCAACTGTGATGCAGCATAATAATATGGCAAGCTTGGCATCGGTATTCCCCCATCTGCTGTCTTTCTATATAGAGTTTTAGCTTGGACTCGAGGCCTCTTAGTATTCCAAATAAAATTTAACATTTTCTTTGCCAATTTTGCAACAATTGATCGGTAATCATTACTGGGAGAGTTTGAAACAAATCTAAAAAGTGGGGTATCACCATCATTTCAATTGTATCCACTTTCCCAAGCCATGAAAGGTTTAACCAAGATCAGTTTTTCAGTTCTTTATTGTATGCTGCAGCAATGGGCCACATAATTATATCTAAACAGTATAACAGTATACCAAAACAGAGAAGCCAAGACTAAATCTATTCAAGAGTGAGTTTTACATACATTTGAATACAAAGTATAATCTTTAGGTGCAGGATGTCAATTTCTCCAAACATTTACCAACCCGTTCCCCTGAACACTTATTTAAGGCTTTGGTGTAATAATTTTGCATTGGTGTTTTAGTCCTTACTCTCATTCTATCTAGTGCTGAGTCAGGAGCGCAGTTGAAATCCACTCCTCCTAGTATATTACCATCTTTAAAATTCTCTAGTTGTGTAAAGAATAAAAAACAACAACAAAAAACAGCCTGACCTTCCTTTGGTGCACATCCGGATCCAAGTGTTATCATCTCACCATGCAACTTTCCCTTGATCAAAATATAACGGCCATCAGTATCTCTTAATCAATCAGTATGACCAAATGTAGTATGTTTACTAAATACTGTAGCTACGTCCTTAACTTTTAGTTGTCCCTGGGGAACAAGTGGCTTTAAATATTTTCTCATTTGCATTTTATATGTGCTTCTATGTTGAAATAGAATATGATCCTTGCTTTAATGCGTTTAAAATACGCCACCTTTTGATATGGATTCAGGCGAGCAGCCACGTTGGCCTGAAGCAGGAGAACAAACGTTGAGTCGTTTCATTCAAGGTGCGAGCTTCCATGTGCAAGCACACTTTGGCAGACAATGGAATGGAATTACAGGTTGCAAGCTCACACCTTGAACAGAACGTTGTTGGTCTTAAAGGTACCACTGGACTCTGTTCTATTGCTTCAGACCAATACGGCTGCCCACCTTGAAGGCCTTTAACATTATACATAACTAGTTTAAGATTACCCATTTAAATTAGCAATAAATTCAGCTATTTAACATTGACAACCAGACAAACTTAGCAAATGGACTGAACAGGCAATAAATCCACCCCCCACATGAACTAAAAACACCCCCGTGTTCCCCTTCCCCACTACCAAAGAACCTGACCAAAAGGTCAGGCTCTGGGAGTGAGGATAAAAGGAGAGATAAAGGAATTCCACATCTCACAGGTTTCCTCTAGCCCAGCATTCTTTCAAGTCTTTAAATTCAATGTATATGCCCCGTATATTGTTTGTCTTTAACTAAGCAGCAATTGTAATGCTATAATTCAAATATGCAGCGTCATTTGTTGTTATCCTCCGCTTCTGCTTCCTGAAGAGAACATTTTCTCTTCTGTTCACAGATCTTCTTTTGTTTTCATGACACTCCGGCTACCTTCTTGTTCCTCATTTTCTTCTTCACTGCAATCTCTCTCATCTGGTGTGGAGGAGGAATCCACAGGAAAGCAGAGGTGCTCCTAAAACAGGCACAGGACAGCACCTCTGGTGGAGGAGAGGCCAGTTCCATTCACAGGAGACCTGGCAGGGCATGGAGAGGCCATATCTCCCCCCCACACACACATGTTCCTTCTCCCACTGCCTCTGGGTCATGGGAAACGCAGCTTTTGCGCTGCTGGGCTAAGGTGCATTTGGCAAGGGCAGGTTCACATTTCGTTCACATGAGGCACCAATTGCTGAGAAACCTCCTGACATTGCCACAGGGTGCTTCCCAAAGTAGCCCCCAGCCCAAGTGAGTAGGAGGGAGGCCCCTTGTCCACGGAAGGTTCTACACACCCTCCTGGGGATGCCACCAGACCCTAGATTCCTTCCGATAGCCAAGGTCAGCAGCTTCCAGCACTCACATTGTTGAAATGCCTGGCATGGGCTGAATGGGAAGAGAGGAACCAGCCAGGGACCCAAAAATACAGCTAGAACAAGACAGAGACCATCTTTGGCTTCTTCCACGTCAATGGAGTTCCTCCCTCCTTCCCTTTAAGAACATAAGAGAACATAAGAG
>NW_015180007.1:0-9087 GCF_001447785.1 Gekko japonicus
TGAAATTGTTGGCCCCACTTTGAGGAGGCGAATATACGTGAGCTAGCAAGTTTTAAGTGTGTTTCTTGTAGGAATAAAATTTCTACCTGTTGTTTATTAAAAAGTGTAGTAATTCTTTTGCGTTTGATACGGTTGTTCAAACCTTTGCAATTTACCGTAATAACTTTAGAAACACTAGCCATAAATCATACCAGAAAACCAGTTTATAATACCAAAGCTTTTGAACTGTAAAAATGGACTCTGGAATAAACAGTAAACAGTATAAAGTATAGTTGCATGCCAGAAAGTTGAAATAGACCAGGAGACCCCATCTGGAGCTAAGGTCGATAAACGTAGAACCCTGTATAGTAGAAAAATTTTGAAAATTTTAAATGTTATAAACCTTTCCCCCTTATCCTCAATGATCAGGAGATCAAGTTTTGGGTCTAGTGTATTATGGACCCTGTAACCAATAAAGATGATATTGATTAGTGACCATAAATGATGTACAATACAAACAAACAAATAACAACATCGAACTATAAACCCGAATCCCACCCCCACCCCCCCTCCAAACAAAAAAAGAAAAACAAATTGTAAACCCAACTCCAACCTCACACAGAGGTTACCATCTGGTAACATAGAATTAACTATGCGAGAGACCATATTTGGAAACGCCTCTCTATTCCAGACGAACAGTAAAGGAAAAAAGGAAACTCTTCCCCCCCCAACTCTCAAATTGGTTTTCAGATAGACAAAAAATCTATATATATATATTGCAAATACTTTCTACTACTAAGTAGGTCAAATAAAGCATCCCATCGCGTTGGGGCTACAGGTTGTACAAAAAGAGAAATGAGGCAGAGTTAAAACGGAACCCATTTAGTCCTTGCATCAGTCATTTTTTAGGAACGACTCTTTTCCAACGTTTTTGATTTTCAAGAAAGACATCTGATGCCTCTGGGTTTGCACGCAACTCCGCCGGGATCTCAATGCCCAATTTCTGCAACAGAGCAGTGCCAGTAAAAAGGTCTGTAGCAGAAAAGATTGTATCTCCCTTTCTGACCGTCAACCTACTAGGAGGTGACCAGCGATACAGGATCTTGGCGTCTTGCAGACATTTTGTGATAGCTTTCATGTCTCTGCGCCTCTGCAAGGTCTCCGGAGAGAGGTCTTGGAAGATTGATATTTTTTTTTCTTTATACACAAATAATTCACTATTATTAGCTTCTTTTAAGATCTTGTTACGGGTACGATAATCCGGAAAGCATGCAACTATGTTATGACCTTGGGTCAGTCACAAGCTCTGGCACAGCTGTCCTTGAAAAAGAGCAGTTTCTGTCCAGAGTTCTCTCAGCCCCACCCACCTCACAGGGTGTCTGTTGTGGGGAGGGGGAGGGAAAGGAGTTTGTAAGCCACTCTGAGACTCCAAGTGAAGGGTGGGGTATAAATCCAATCTCTTCTTCTTCTTCTTAGTACAGCTCCTAAGCGTGGCAAAACGGGATGCTCACGGAAGACGGACGTTTCCCAGATATTGATGTCTAGATATTAATTTAAATCCATGAGGCACCTGTGCTGTGCCTTGTGCGGATCTAGAGCCGTCTGAACGCACCCTTAGTCCCACTGTACACTGCATTGGTCAGGCCACACCTGTATTGTGTGCCGGTCTGGAAGTCTCACTTCAAAAAGGACGTGGACAGAATGGAGCATGTGCAGAGGAGAGCGAGGAGGATGATTGGGAGCCTGGAGACCAAGCCCTCCGAGGAAAGGCTGAGGGACTTGGGAGTGTTTAGTCCGGAGGAGGCGGAGGGGTGACAGAACTGCTCTCTTGAAGACTTTGAAGGGCCGTCACTTAGAGGAGGGCAGGGAGTGGTTCCTGTTGGCGGCAGAGGAGAGGACTTGCGAGAATGAGTTTAAATTGAGGGTGGGAAGGGAACTGCTGGATCTTAGGAAAAAGCTTTTCACAGTCAGGAGTTGTGCAACAGTGGAATTAGTTGCCTGGGAGGTGGTGAGCTCCCCCTCCCTGGCAGTCTTTAAGCGGTGCCTAGATAAACACTTGTCAGGGGTGCTCGAGGCTGATCCTGCACTGAGCAGGGGGGCGGGACCTGATGGCCTGCCTGGCACCTGCCAGCCCTGTGATTCTGCCCCGATCTTGCTCGGGCTGTGCATCAGCAAGTCCAGGCCCGGAGGTTAATTAATATCAAGGCTTCCCAATTAAAGCCTGACAGGAGAAAGGTGTTTGATTCAATCACGGTGCATCTTTGTTCCTCTGCTGAATTTCTAATCTTTGGGATCGGATTTTAATTGCGTTTTGAGTCGCTTACACCTGGGCTCAAGAACTCAGGGCGATGGCGTACAATGTGTGCTCCTGAAGCTTGAGCATCAAAGCCTCTTCCCTGGAGGAAGTTTTGTACAGAATGTGGCATGAGACCTCGGGCCGTGGCGGCCGTGAGCAGATGAGGAATGGGGCACGGCAGAGGATCCTAACCCAACGGGATTGGGATCACGGGGTGCTCAGCAGGAGCCCAGCACGCAGGTGAAAGGCCAAGAACTGAATCGGTGCCAGGACTCTTCAGGGCTCGGCCCTGGCAGCTCTTTTCATAGAATCATAGAACGTTAGAGTTGGAAGGGACCTTGCAGGTCATCTTGCCAGCTAGATTGTTTGCAGCTGTGGGTGCTGGGGGTGCCACTTTACTTTGGTCTTCCAATGAGCACATTCCAAGTTATGGGCACCTGTGGACAGTGTTCCCTCTAAGCTGAGTTAGTGTGAGCTAGCTCACAGTTTGTTAGCCTCTGGCTCACACATTTTTTCTTAGCTCAGGAGGGGTGGCTCCAGAGCAAACTAATTTATACAGTAGCCAAATCGCTGGCTCACAACTTTAATGCCAGTAGCTCAGAAAGTAGAATTTTTGCTCACAAGACTCCACAGCTTAGAGGGAACATTGCCTGTGGGAAAGAGGCGAGACTTAACCGCAGGACGGTCTTGTTTCTCCCCCTCCTCTCCCCATCATGTGCTTAGCCATCAGTTGCGCAAACGGTGGGCTGACTCAGTCCCTGATTCCCTTCCCCAGGTGGCCGACGTACCTGACTCGGACAGTCAGGTAGAGTCTCCGGACTCCAAACAGACTGAGGGTTTCCAAGCACTGGAACCCCCAGGCATAGTCGAGGGCGAGCAGAGCCACGACTATGGAAATCGGCCACGGACACTCAGTCCCAATAGGGATCAGACTGAACTCACTCACAGGGAGCCCGAAGCACTTCCTCCTACACCTCCAACAGTAAATGTAAGACGATCCCAAGGGGTCAAGCAGCGTCCTGCGTAACTTGAAGGACTACATCTGTTCAAGGGCTGTCTCGTCTTAGGGGGGAGGATTGTTATGTATGGAACTGAATGTATGAATGTATTGAGCTTGAGTCTAAGCAAGGTACTGTAAACCGACCTATCAGAACAAGGGAAGTTCTGGAGGGAAGCAAAGTGTATGTACTTATTTATATTTAATTTATATTTATTTATATTTGAATTTATATCCCGCCCTACCCCGAAGGCTCAGGGCGGCTCACAAGGGCACCATGTGCCAGTTAAACAGTAATACATAATTAAAAACAATAAATTACAATAAAACACAATAAAACATTTCATAAACTATTAGGCCAAGATGGATAGCTCTCACTTCCACAATTACTTTCTCAGGTCTTATCATCTAAAACCGTGCCCAGTCTTTATGTACAGTCTTTATGTACAGTTTCTGATGGGATATTATCTGACATGTGGGCGTGGCTTGCCAAGCCCGGACTGTTTAAAAAGGAGCCTGTTGCTCCACGGTTTGTTTCGTTCTGGTTCTTCTGACTTCGTGTTTAATAAAGCCGTTATCACTGTTCACCTGCTGCCTCGAGTCTTGTACCTGACATGCTGCCCATCTCCTGATAGTAAAACAGTCATGGACTTCTGTACCAGATGAGAGTTTCCAGTTTGTCTGCAAGGCCAAACCATCGTAGAGTGCATTATAACAATCAAGCCTCAAGGTTAGTGTTGCATGGCTCCACGTTACCAGATCAAGATAGGAAGCTTAGCTCAGGGTAAAGTGGAGATGGAAGAAAATATTTCCCCCAGTGGTATTCACTTGCTTCTCTCGCAATAATGTTGAGTCCCATATAACCAGCAGGCTCTTAACTGAGTCAGGGGGTGGGTAGGTGTTAGCTGGACTTCATCAAATGTGGGCCGTGCGGTGGACTCCAGTTCCTCACTCCATCGTGTTCAGGTTCGTTTCCAAGAAAGGATGGAGAGTTGGAGAGTTCTCAGTCTAGAAAAAGGCGATGAAAAGTTTATAAACTTGTGCATGGGGTAGAGAGAAAGTAGATAGAGAGGCTCTTTCTCTCTCTCTCTCTCTCACAATAATAGGAGTTCGGGGCCACCCGATGAAGTGGTGGGCAATAGCTTACAAGGGGGGGGAAAGGGAAATATTTAAAGGGCGGAGGCAGCAGCTGGTGGACATAGTCATGGCCAGGAACACAGATAACTTTTCAAGGGGGTGGGATAGCTGCAAAGAGAAGAAGTCCACCGATGGCTCCCGGCAGCCGCTAAAGGGAGCCTCTCCTTCCAAAGACGGCAAACATGAGGAGCATGAGGAGGCACCCTTGGGGAAGGTCATAGCATCGACACACCCAATTTGTTGACCTTTCAATTGTTGTTGTTGTTCAGTCGCACAGTCGACTCTTCGCAACCCCATGGACCAGATCACGCCAGGTCTTCCTGTCTTCCACCGTCCTCTGAAGGGCTGCAAGCTTGCTTTTGAACTCATTTTGAAGGGGGGGTTACTTCTGCGTAAATACATATGAGATTAATGATGGCTTGTAGGAGTACCCCTCTTTCATTTGGAAAAGGTAACATGGGGCTGTTGTGATTCCTTGCATTTAAAATATCCCATGTTAGGTACACATTGCACATGCGCCTTTCCTCTTTCTTTTACCTTCTTCCTAGTTGCAAACAGCTTTTCATTATCCCACTTCTAAGTCTGATTGGGGTCCTCCCCCAATCTATGTCAAAGTTTATTTATTTGCACTTAGGGCTGAGTCCAACCCCTTGCTTGTATGAGTGGCAGACATTTCTACTTTCACAAGTTTCTGTGTTGTTGCCCTCCTTACTGCGGGCTTCTCTGATGTCTTCTTGGTGCTTGGGGGAGAAACAGTGGGAGGGCTTCTGGAGTCCTGGCCCCGCTGATGGACCTCCTGGTGGCCCCTGGGTTTTGGCCACTGTGTGACAGTGTGTTGGACTGGATGGGCCACTGGCCTGATCTTATGTTCTTATGAGAATAGGGCCAGGGCTTTCTCTGTAAATGTGTCTCTCTGCATGGTGTGGAGGTGGCTCTCCTCTTTTGAGCTCTTAAAACACAGATGAAAATGCTCTCTTTTGGGGTTGGAAGATAAGGAATAGTCCTTGTGAGTAGCAGTGATCTGGGATTGTCAGGGGGAACTTTGTATTGGCTGCTGTCCATAGGAACCAGCCTGGGCTCCTGCTAATGGGAAAATGAGAGCTTGTATGGATGATCGAGGTCTTCACGCCTCCTGTGTATGGGAAATGTGCATGCATACAACAGCAAAAATCACATTAATTGTTCAAAAGCATGCCAAATGCAAACTTTTACCTTTCAATAAGAAGTTGTTTGTATAATTGAAAGTTCTGTTATTGTGTTTTTCTTTTAAGACAAAAGATGTTAATGTATGGGTTGTTTTTTCTAAACTAAACCTCAGTATTCAGGTTAAATTGCCGTGTTGGCACTTTGCAATACAAAAGTGGGTTTTGGGTTGCAGTTTGGGCACTCAGCCTCTAAAAGGTTTGCCATCACTGCTCTATAAGGACCGTGACATGCATCTTGTTGGGGCCATCGGGGGTGGGGGCAAGTTACAAACCTGGTGTTGCGGGTAGTGGGGTGATAGAGTGTCGAGGTCGATGGGCGGCTCCGGCATGGTCTGGTGGGCAGACGACTTCTGGCGTTGGCCCTTGGAGCGGCAAACCTGGGAGATGTGCCCTGATTTGTTGCATGTCCGGCAGACAGCGTTTTGGAAGCGGCATGACCGGCGCTCGTGGCCCTCCCCGCAGCTGGCGCACGGAGCTGAGGCAGTCGAAGGTGCTTTGCCCGTGTTGGCGGATGGCTGAGATGACTGACGGTGGACCTGGTGCACCTCGTCCAAGGTGTCGAAGCCAGCCGTTGCTTGCGTGCGGTGGACCGCCTTGGCGCGGTGGTCTTGGTGGGCCTTTTCATACGTGGTGGCCTCCCGGATTGCCTTATCTAGGTCCAGGTCGTCCTGGCTTACCAGCTTTCTCTGAAGCTTAGGCTCCCTTAGTCCCACGAGAAACTGGTTGAGGAGAGTTTGAGCTAGGTTGGAGAAGGAACACCTGGTCGCGCCCCGCCGCAGAGCTGCCAGAAAATCTGAGGTGGTCTCATCGGGGCCCTGGACCTTCGCAAAAAAGTCCAGGCGCTCCACAAACTTAAGTCGGTTTGGGAGTCAGGTGGTCGGTCAGCGCCTTGACCAAAGAGTTGTAAGACTCGTCTTTCGTCAGCCTGGGCGCTATTAAGTCCTTAAGCAGGAGATGGATCTCCATCCTGCAGTGGCGCAGAAGGTCCGGTTTTTTTATACCTGGATCCACTACGTTGTGGATGGTGAAGTGGTTCTCGAGGGTTTCCAGCCAGGTTTCCCACTGCGAGGGTTGGGAGATATCGAAAGCTGGGAGGCTCTCTGATACGGCAGCCATCTTACAGGTTCCACATGGAAGCGAGCGGCGGGAACTAGCGGTGTAGAGAAGGAGCGGTGCGGTGCTGCTCTCGGGGTCAACGGTGTGATGCTCAGAGCTGGAAGCGGTGCGATGAGCAGCACTTTTCGAAGAACGCTCGATGCTGGTGGCGGTGGCGGCTTCAGTGCGGCAGCTCAAGGCGATGCCCGGAACGTGGTCTCTGTTCAGAGGGAGATGGATCCCATCCTCGTCGCCAATGAAAAGTACGCAGACGGAGAGTGATTTCAGCAAAGCGTACTTTATTCGATCAGGAACAAGACGACTTTAGCCGGCTCGCAGGCCGGCTTCTATTTCCCATGAAACCACCACCCATAACACACCCCTACTTCCGAATAGGTTATTTACAGTGGCCGAGAGTTCCATAGGCTCTCGGCTGGGAACCTAGCCCCGATTGGTGCGGGCTAGGATCTGCATAGTCCATTGTCTTTTCGAGCAAAGCTCAACATTGGCGCTTGACCGCGTGGAGCCCCAGCTGGCCACGCAGTCTGAGCTGAGTATATTACAGGAGTGTATGAACCAACTGTATGACCCAACACCGAATAAACCCACAGGGGTTAAATGCCACCCTCTTTCTCTACACACTGGCTTCTGGCTCTCTGCTCTAGTCTCTTGCTCTCTGGCCAAAGAGAGCAGGGGTCCCCCACGTCTCTGGCCTGTGGCGTGGACAGCCCGGTCAGAGCCGGAGCCTTTCCTAACCTCCTGTAGGACGAAGACGGCCTCCTCCCTGGATGGGCTGCAGTCTGTATTGATGCCGCCCCACGTGTTGGGACAGCCTGTTTTCCCGCCCTTTTCTGCCTTGGGGCAGCTGGGAAATGTAGTCCAGCAGATGAGGAAGCCCCATTCAACCCAGTGAGTGAGACGTCTTTGGAACTACAGTCAATTAAACCTTATGGCGGAACATTTTAAACAAACAACCACAGACAGCAGCCCAGCAGCCATCTTACAAACACAGGTAACTGCCATTTCGCTACACCTACCAACAGCTACTGAAGGAAAAGTTAAGTCACACACAGGAGGCAAGCAGGAGAAGCGTCTTCGTCAAAGAGACAAAGCCATTTGCCAGGAATTCTGACAGGGCAGAGTAGAAGGGGGAGTGGGCGGGGAAGAACAGCACACCCGGCCAATGGCACGGCAGTAGTCTTGACTGGCAGCCAACGGGCCAATGGCTGGGGGAGCGCATGTAATCTCGCCACCCCATAGGCCAGAAGCCACCACCATTCGGCAATTTTATATAAGAGAGATCATGAAAATGCAATGATTATGTATTCAGAACAGTTGTAATTCTGGTTATTAGGTTGTTTAGTTATTTATTTTTATCTTAATTATTCAGCTGAAATTTCTGTAATTTAATATTGCAAAGGAAAAGTTGATATGTTTAAATGTTTTATATAAAAATAAAATAAAAAAATGTTATGGGGGGAAAAAAAAGAAGTTATATCCTTGGCAGAGAATCCAGAGTTCCATTCAGATTTTTTGATGAAACGCTGGTTTCCCTTTCTTGAGTATATGGAAAGACATAGTAAGCTGAAAAAGGCACTTCCAGATAATTCGAAGGTTATAGCTATGTATTGAATAGCTGTTTGGTCTTCTTGTTCTTTTGTGCGTTTAATTATGTGTGTTTTTTAATCCCCGGAGGGAGTTTTTTTTATTTTGCAAATACTACAAAAAACTACAAAGAAATATTAGGGAAGGGACTACAACTAAAGATAAAGGAAAGCAAACCACACTAAACTAACTAAACTAAAACCCCAAGAGGAGGAGATCTTTTCACTGTTAGTAAAAATGTTAGTACAATTAGTTTTAGTATCACAATATACCTGTAGAGTTCTTGCTTATAATAGTTCGCTATTTATATGTTATTTTGTTAGTTGTTATGAGAGAAGTCTCTGATCATCTTCTTATTCTTCGCTTCAAAAGGCCATTTTCCAAGTCCTTCTGCCTTTACTTCGGCTTTCTGTCTCTAAAATCTTATACCACTCTGGCTGGTCCTGCACCCTTTTCTGCCGCAGAATCCTCTTCCGTTCCCGAGGTAGCAGAGTCAGTAGACTTCGTTTCTTTGGACTCTTCATCTGTCCCCAGTTGACGTCTCAAAAATTCTTTGGCTTTAAAATTGGAGTCTATCTGATCTCTTCTATCATTGATCTTAAAGATGACACCCTCTGGAACTGCCCACCTGTACGATATCCCATTAGTTTGAAGAAAAGAAATTAAGTCCTTGTAATTTTTCCTCTTTTGTCTAATTTCAAATGGTTTTAAGGTTTTAATGGTTTTAATGGTTACATTTAATGGCTTTAAGGTTTTAATGGTTACATTTCCCA
>NW_015180008.1:0-11716 GCF_001447785.1 Gekko japonicus
AGGGAACCTTTACCTTTACCTTAATATCTATACTATACATATTTTGAACATATGAACACATGAAGCTGCCTTATACTGAATCAGACTCTTGGTCCATCAAGGTCAGTATTGTCTACTTAGACTGGCAGCGGCTCTCCAGGGTCTCAGGCTGAGGTCTTTCACATTATCTACAACCTGATCCTTTTAACTGGAGATGTCAGGGATTGAACCTGGGACCTTCTGCATGCCCAACAGATGCTGTATAACTAAGCCACACATACACCCTATTTTCGCTTCATATTTCTCCATGTAGTTTGGGGCAGTTGTCAAATTTCTCCTTTGCGCCATTTAACCCTCCCTGTTTTAGCCTTGTGAGGTAGGGAAGTGTGACTGTCATCCAGTGAGGTTCATGGTTGATCTGGGTTATTAACTCAAGGCTCCCTAGTATTTAGGGTTGCCAGCCTCCAGGTGAGGCCTGGAGTTCTCCAAGAATTACAACGGATCTCCAAGGTACAGATATCAGTTTCCCTGGGGGAAATGACAGCTTCAGAGGGAGACTCTGTGGTTTACCACAGAGACTAGGAGAAACAGAATTCTAGGCCTCACCCCCCAAAAAAACACCAACCCTACACATTCCTTAGGCATAACCCCCAGATTTCCCAAGCCAGATTTGGCAACCCTACCAGTAGTAGAAGAAGAAGAGCTGGTTTTTATACCCCACTTTTCTCTACCCTAAGGAGTCTTAGGAAGTGTGAGTGTCATCCAGTGAGCTTCATGGCTGATCTGGGTTATGAACTCAGGGCTCCCTAGTATTTAGGGTTGCCAGCCTCCAGGTGGGGCCTGGAGTTCTCCAAGACCCTCCCTGTTTTAGCCTTGTGAGGTAGGGAAGTGTGACTGTCATCCAGTGAGGTTCATGGTTGATCTGGGTTATTAACTCAAGGCTCCCTAGTATTTAGGGTTGCCAGCCTCCAGGTGAGGCCTGGAGTTCTCCAAGAATTACAACGGATCTCCAAGGTACAGATATCAGTTTCCCTGGGGGAAATGACAGCTTCAGAGGGAGACTCTGTGGTTTACCACAGAGACTAGGAGAAACAGAATTCTAGGCCTCACCCCCCAAAAAAACACCAACCCTACACATTCCTTAGGCATAACCCCCAGATTTCCCAAGCCAGATTTGGCAACCCTACCAGTAGTAGAAGAAGAAGAGCTGGTTTTTATACCCCACTTTTCTCTACCCTAAGGAGTCTTAAAGCAGTTGACAATCGCCTTCCCATCCTCTCAGACACCTTGTGAGAGAGGTGGAACTGAGAGAGATCTGAGAGAACTGACTGGCCCAAGGTCACCCAGCAGGTTTCACGTGGAGGAGTGGGGAATCGAACCTGGTTCTGCAGATTAGAGTCCGCTACTCTTAACCACCACACCATGCTGCATTTTTAAAGAGACAATCCTGCCAGCGTATTAGGGTCACCAGGCCTGGACTGGCAACCCACAGGGGAACATGGGAAATGGCCACTACCAGTAATAGTTCAGTACTCTAACCACTACACCACATTGACTGAAACAGATCTTCTGTTTCCTTTGCTACCTACACACCAAAGCCTCTCCTGAAGCACATGATCTATGCCTGATTAATGGTCAATTTCTCTAGCTCACAGTTAATGTTGCAGCCAGTGTTGTACCTCATTTTGACTTCCCCCTCAGAGCCCAACCAGATGTTTTTTAAAGAGTCAAGCCCAGGTTCGCCACGATCTATGCCTCATTAAGGGTCAATTTCTCTAGCTCACAGTTAACGATGCAGCCAGTGTTGTACCTCACTTTGACTTCCCCCTCAGGGCCCAACCAGATGTTTTTTTAAAGAGTCAAGCCCAGGTTCGCCACAAAGGAGATTCAGGAACTGTTTAGAAATCAAGCAGAGCCCACCTGAGCAGAAAACTGCAATGTAGGGGGGGGGAGGTTCTTGCCCCCTTGGGACAAGGAGCCCCTTGTCCCAAGTCACAGTTCCCAGCTCAATCAGCCTTTCCTTGATTTTTAAACAGACAATCTTGACAGCTTATTAAGACTGACAGGCCCAGCCTGGCAACCAATGGGAGACCAGGGGCTCATGTACATGGGGAATGGCCATCAGTAAAATCACTTCTGGAAAAACTTGAAAGCAACATCACTCCTTTCTAGGAATTCTCAGAAACTCAAAGGTAAAACCATGGGTTTTTCCTGGGATCCAGTTATCCAAGGATTCCTAGAGAAGTTACATTATTTCCAAGTTTTCCTGGAAGTGACACTATGCCATTGGTCTGACAGTGATTTTCTAGTTTTATTTTTCTCCCGCCACTACTCATGACCTCTTTATTGAGGAAAATAAAAGCCTGTGATACAATGGCCCCGGTCACACTGGCCGGATAACGCGGGGAGGGGAGGCGAGGCTTTTTGCACCACCGCAATTAGAGCCACCATAACGCGATCCCATGTGTCGACGGCATGCCACGGTTCCTTCCCTCCGCGCCTGCGCATCAATGAGGGGCCGGAGGGAAAAGCCGCGGCCGGCGCGATCACACCGAGGAACTCCGGAGGCAGCCCGTGGCAAACCGGTTGCTAGTACCTTCGAGCAGGTAGTTTTTAATCGTGCATTTTCAGCAGTACGCCACGGGTTTGCCACGGGTGCACTCCACTTCCCAGATGTTGTGGTGTGATCGCGCCTGGATAATCCACCATGCAATTGTCACTCTCCCGCGGCAAATCCTTCGTGTGAACAGGGCCTAAATCTACTTTACAGAGCTGTCATAAGGATGAAATGTGGGGAATAATGTATGTTGCCCTGGATTCTTTAGAGGAAGGTTGGAATGTGAGAAACTGAATGGGGGGGTATATCATGCACTTAGAGAGATCCAACTATTCACCTATTCATGCTAACAACAAATCATATGCAATTTATTTTCATATTATGCTTGTGGTTGGACCTGGGCAGGGACAGCCCCACCTATGTAGTTTTTACTCTCAGTATACCTCTATATAGGAGCTGCGGTGGCTCAAGTGGTTAAGACGCTGAGCTGCAGGCTGTGAAAGGCCAGTAGTTCAGCAGTTCGAGACCCGGGTGCCACATGATGGAGTGAGCTCCCATCTCTAGTTCCAGCTCCTGCCGAAAGCAAGAAATTGCAAGTAGATAAATAGGTACCACTTCGGTGGGAAGGTAACAGCGTTCCGTGCGCCTTGGTGTTTAGTCATGCCGGCCACATGACCACAGAAACGTCTTCGGACAGCGCTGGCTCTTCGGCTTTGAAACGGAGATGAGCACCGCAACCCTAGAGTCAGATTCGACTGGCTTTCGAGCAAGGGAAACCTTTACCTTTACTATACCTCTGTATACCTGAAATTGTGCTAACTTTTCATTCTGTTTAAGGAAGAACGCTGTTCTAATGAACCTCAATGGAACCCATTTCCACAGCATATTTCTCCAGCCTTCCATACCCCTTGGCAAATACCTACTTTGCATCTCTTTAATCTCTCAACTCAGCGATTAGCTGGCCTTCCAGGGCCTATGATTAACCACCAGCTGTATAAGTGATTGTTTGCAACATTAATCAGTTATCATCACTATTATGCAAGAGAGGAGACTAATTTAATGGTGTTTCTGACAGCCCTCGACTTTGCTGGGCTTTTTTTGTAGCAGGGACTCCTTTACATATTAGGTGACACACCCCTAATGTAGCCAGTCCTCCAAGAGCTTACAGAGCTCCTCTTACAGGGGCTACTGTAAGCCCTTGGAGGATCGGCTACATTAGGGGTCTGTGTCACCTAATATGCAAAGGAGTCCCTGCTACAAAAAGAGCCCTTATCAGCATTGATCTTCAATGTCCTTTGAGACTACTTGAGGGCTGATGAAGGCAAGATTCTCAAATGAATCAAAAGGGGCCACAAATGCTGACAAGTGGAGGCAATTTAAGCTCCTTTCTCCTCAGCCACAGATTTTTTTCCCCAGCCAGCCAGTCCTTACTATATACAGAGTCCACATTCGTTCTCTGCTTGCTTTTCCACCCGTATGTAAATATTTCCAAGCTCCACGCTCTGTGTGTGTTTGTACACCTTAGGGAAAGGTGCGTCTTCTGCTGTTCCTGGCAGAGGAAAGGATGCCGACCTGGGTTCTGCCAAACTCTGTTGAGTCTGATTTGTATTGTGAGCCAAGCATTCCTTGGTGCTTCCTATAATCTTCCCAAGTTCAAAGAGTGCTTAGTTGCTTGTCTTTGTCAAAAACTCTGTTGGAGATCTTTTATGTCGGAGATGTAGGATTTCTCCAAATGACTTTGATTATTTATTCATTCCACTTCCCCCTGGTGTACGATAGCGCTGATATCACGAAGACCCCCTTGTCAGGCTCTGCGCTTGCTCTGAAATGCATGGCGCTTTAGTGCCTTTGAAATGGGTTGCTTTTTAAAAGTTTTTTTTTGAAGTTTTCCCTCTTCTTCTTTCTCTCCACAGTTCCACAGCATATTTTTCCAGCCTTCCACACTCCTTTGCCAATTGACATGCGTCACCAGGAAGGAAGATACCATTATGAACCTCACTCCATCCATGCTATTCATGGGTAAGTTTTGCAACTCCTCTTCCAGGACTGTAGTTGCGGTTCCCACCTTCCTCCCTGTTCAGTTCATCAAATTCCACTATTTTTCCCCCTTTGAGTAAGTTTGTTATTTATTTGTTCATTGAAAACATTTATTTTACCAACCTGAATGTATGAAAACTATCAAGCTCCAAAAATCATAGCAATATGTATACACTGGCACATGCAAATATATATAGATTAGTCAGTGTGTTATAGTGGAGAGAGCAGAGGTCATTTCGGGGGGAATCGCAGTTCCCCCGGGTGAGGTATGGGGGGCGGGGCACATGACGAAGCCCCCCCCCACTTCCGGCCGCCCCGCTTCCGGCACTCCGGACCTCAGCCAGGAGGAGGCAGGAGAAGAGGGAGGGTAAGTTGCTTCGTCCCTGCCTCTCCCCACCCCTGCCTGCCTGGGGCCAGGGAGGGCCTTCGCGGGGCTTCCTCGCACTCCCGCCAGCCTTGCAGGTCCACCGCCGGGCCCCTCATGGGGCTCGGCAGTGGAGCTGCAAGGCTGGCGGCGGCGGCCAGGACCGTTGGGGGCGGGGTGTGTAGCCTTATGACACACTTCCGGTGATGTCAGGGGGTGTGGCCTTATGACACACTTCTGGTGATGTCAGGGGGTGTGGCATATGCTAATGAGTTATGCTAATGAGTTCCCCTAGCTCTTTTTCTATGAAACGACCCCTGGGAGAGAGTGCTTGATTTTGGACTATAAAGGTCGGGATGAGGATGTGGTTAAGGGAGATGGAGAAGTGATATATCATTGTATGAAGGAGAGAGAGAGCAGAGTGATATCTCAGTGTCAGAAGCTATCAGAAGCAAAAATTGTGTTGCTGTAAAAGGTTGCTATAAAATTGTGTGGCTAGAAGGTTTTTCCATACCACATGATTCATGCTTGGACATGGACATACAGCTGTTCTTGGCACAAAATGCAGAATGCATGGTTTAGGAATTTGGGGGTAGAATATCTATAGGAATCTGGAGGTTTTTAGCGTGGAGTACATACAGTACTATGGGTGATTTTATGTCTATGGCAGTATGGGCAATCTACATTCTGTGCTGAGAACAACCGGGTTTCCATGTCCAAGTGGAAATGACGTGGTATTGAACAGCCTCAGCTTAATTGTGTGGCCTGGGTAAATTATGCCGTGAGCAAATTAGCATAATTAGGTATAATCCTAGGCACTATTCATTCTTCACTTTTAAAAACTTATTTTGCTTAATTTGTTCTGGATTTGGTAGCATGGGAAAAGAGAAGGAGGTATGCAGGGCACAGAAGTCCTGCCATCGCCCACAGTAAGTCTCATTCAGCTACTTATATGGCTTCTTTTCAGTAGGCATTGGCTGCACCTGTTCAAACATATCATCGAACCATATGGCTGAGAGTCTCCCCCCCCCCCGCGCTTTAAGTTACGCTTCTTGGGAAGCTGAATTTAAGCACCCAATGCAAGATGCCTCATTTTTTTGTCTACAATCAATTGGGATTTTCGGTGTGCCTGCAGCTCCATCAAATTCCTTCCGCTTAAGTCAAAGCCAGGGCAGAACATCCACATCACTGTTTTTGTAGGCCCTCTTGAACGTTTCACAGTCACTATTGCTCTTCCAGATTAGTTCATGTGTTTCAGGCTTCCTCAGCAATCTGTGACAGTCAACAACTGACACTGAGATAATTATAAGACTTTAGAGGAGGAGAAATTGTCTCCAGAGGGATGCTAGTAGGCTGTTCTGGCTGCCGTCTGTGAGGAGAAAAATGTGTTGTGTGTCATAACTGAATGAAGACTTCCAGCGCTGAGAGTTTTCTCCCTTCCTCTCCTGGAATGCACTGTTTCTGGATATCCCTTCTTGAGAAGGAGTGGAACTACTGTGGGGATGAAGGAGAGTCTGAAGGTCTGACAGCTGGGCAATCTCACGCAATGAGGAGTTGTGGCAGTCTTTCAGAAGGGTATTTTCTGCTTCATTGTTGCCAGAAATACCAGGCACCATGCCTGGGACAAAATGTGCCTCCCTAGCTCTCCTGAGCATTGCTTGTTGGATTTATCTGTGCATGGCTCGCATGTTGATTACTGCAGTATGATGCTCCAACAACAGGATTCAGTAATTAAAAAATATAATTATAAGGCTGATAAATAAATACATGATTAGTTTTTGAAACCCACGAGTCATTGATTTTTGAGACAGCAACAGGAAATGCTTTGTTGGTTTTAATGTTAAATAAGTAAGGTCTAATTTGTCCTTTCCTCACAAATGAAGGTGCAAAGATTAATACAAAACATCCCCAGCTCTCCATTCTAGGCTATCTCTAAACTAGGTGCTAGTGGGAATTACACAGTTAAGTGAATCTACAGTGCTATGTTGAATTTACAGTCAGTTCACACGACCATTTTTCCAGGGGGTTTGTCATTCAGTCTGAGCTAATTTACTAATCTTGGCTTTGAGTTCTAGTCTGAACGTAGATTGGTGTAAACTACAAGCACACGTAGGAGCAACTCCCTTCTCCCAGTGCTGCAGAAATCCCCAGAGGTTGGTGCAGAGTTGTTGGAGCCAGGGGCTTGCTGCAAGCTAGCGCTTAGCTGATTTCCAGAACAAAGTTTGAGTCCAGCGGCACCTTTAAGACCAACAAAGTGTAATTTTAGGTATAAGCTTTTGCGGGCGTGCACACTGAACTGGCCTCCAGCCTCTTTACTATGGGTAAGGAATGTACCGGCAGGCACAATGGCCTGTTCCCACCTTCTTGTTTAGAACCTGTTCCATTCAGGATGCAGCACCATCTGCAGACGTAAGAAGAAGGAAGCACTTATTGTCCCAGAGGGGTGCCAATAAGGCAAAGGCACTCCAGAAACAACTACAGCCGAACAGTCCCTTGTGGGGAGAGACTGAAAGATGCTGAAGAAGCCAAGATGTTTTTTTTTTTTTGGGGGGGGGTGCCTGGAGAGGGGAGGGAGCTCAGCAAGGATCTAAGATCATGGATTCTGTCCTCCAGAGCTGCCATTCACTCCAGGGGGGGATTGATCTGTGTAGCAGAATGGCCAGCTCTGGGTAGGGAAGTTCCTGGCATTTCATGGATGGGGCCTGGGACGGGCAGAGTTTGGGGAAGGGAGCTCAGTAGAGCTGTGATGCCCTGTTAGGGTTGCCAAGCCCCCCCCCCAGTTTGGCAGGGGTCCACCCCGACGGGGGAACCCCGCACCTGCAGCCACCCCTCTTCCTTCTCCCTGCACTTAAAGGGGCTCCCTTTAAGCGTAGGGAGCTTGCATTTCCCCGCGTGCCCAATCTCAGATCGGGCGTGCGAAGCCTTCCAGCTCCCTGCACTTAAAGGGGCTCCCTTTAAGCGTAGGGAGCTTGCATTTCCCCGCGTGCCCAATCTCAGATCGGGCGTGCGAAGCCTTCCAGCTCCCTGCACTTAAAGGGGCCCCTTTAAGTGCAGGGAGCTGGCGTTTCCCCACGCGCCAATTGGGTGGGCGGGGGGGCGGACGTCCCCAGTGTGACGTCATCACATCAGGGTTACCCCACCCCCTTCAGGAACGCCCCTCCAAAGTCCCCCGCTGAGGACTAAAATGGACTTGGCAACCCTATGCCCTGTAGTCCACCCTTCAAAGCAGCCATTTTCTCCAGAGGAACTGATCTCTGTAGTCTTGAGATCAGTTGTAATTCCAGAAAATCTCCCCCCCCCCTTGAGGTTGGTAATCCTACGTGCATCTCTTTCTCATGGAAGTGAGTCTGTACAGTATGTATTTGTACCACCAAGGTTGTGTTCTAAGGCCCTGCTTTGAGTGTCCTCGCCTTCTGTGATCAGGAGGTGGAGATGAATTCAGGGTTTTTTCCCTTCCCTTTCCCCCCAACCCCTTTCAATTCCAAAGCTGCTTCCCCTTTAACACTGGCTGATTATTGACCCTGCTAATGCCCCACGACCTCTTGGGACTCCCAACTTGCGAGCTGTGGTTCTAATTTGCTATGGTTGCAGTAAGGCCAGCTGAGAACTACAACTCCCAAGGTGCAACGCATCAAAAGTGGGGGTGTAAGAATGGAGGAGCCAGAAGGACAGGACAATAGGATGCTAAGGCAGCTTCCCCAGTGGCCAATGGGAGGTGAGTTGTTGGCAACACGGCTTAACTTTTATATATGTAGGATTGTCTATTTTAAAATATTTCTGGCATTTATAAACATTTATTTATAAGCAAGTATACAGTGGCCACAGGATTGGAAAAGGTCAGTATACATTCCAATCCCAAAGAGCAATGCCAAGGAATGTTCAAACTATCGCACAATTGCACTCATATCACACGCTAGCAAGGTCATGCTCAAGATCCTACAAGCTAGGCTCCAGCGGTACGTGGATAGAGAACTGCCAGAAGTACAAGCTGGGTTTCGAAGAGGTAGAGGAAATAGAGATCAAATTGCCAACATTCACTGGATTATGGAGAAAGCAAGAGAGTACCAGAAAAACATCTATTTCTGCTTCATTGACTATGCTAAAGCCTTTGACTGTGTGGATCACAACAAACTATGGCAGGTCCTTAAAGAGATGGGAGTACCAGACCACCTCACATGTCTCTTGAGAAACCTGTATAAGGAAAAGGAGTACGACAAGGATGTATATTGTCCCCTTGCTTATTTAATATATATGCAGAGTACATCATGCGAAATGCAGGCCTGGATGAATCACAAGTGGGAATTAAGATTGCTGGGGAAAAGATCAACAACCTCAGATATGCAGATGATACCACTCTAATGGCAGAAAGTGAAGAGGACCTAAAGAACCCCCTGCTCAGGGTAAAAGAGGAGAGCGCAAAAGTGGCCTTGAAACGCAACATCAAAAAAACTAAGATCATGGCATCCGGCCCCATCACTCCTTGGCAAATAGAAGGGGAAGTCGTGGAAGTAGTGACAGACTTCACGTTCCTGGGATCCCAGATCACCACAGACTGTGACTGCAGCCATGAAATTAAAAGACGCCTGCTACTTGGGAGGAAAGCGATGGCGAACCTAAACAGCATGATAAAAAGTAGAGACATCACCCTGCCAACAAAAGTCCGCATGGTCAAAGCAATGGTATTCCCAGTAGTCATGTATGGCTGCGAGAGTTGGACTATAAGGAAGGCCGAGCGCCGAAGAATAGATTCTTTTGAACTATGGTGCTGGAGAAGACTCTTGAGAGTCCCTTGGACTGCAAGAAGATCAAATCAGTGAATCCTAAAAGAAATCAACCCTGACTGTTCCCTGGAAGGCCAGATAATGAAACTGAAGCTCAAATACTTTGGCCACCAAATGAGAAGGGAGCACTCACTGGAGAAGACCCTGATGCTGGGAAAGATTGACGGTCAAAGAAGACGGGGACGGCAAAGGATGAGATGGTTAGACAGTGTCATAGATGCAACCAACATGAAATTGAGCAAACTTCAGACGACGGAAGACAGGAAAGCCTGGCAGGATCTGGTCCATGGGGTCGCAAAGAGTCAGACTTGACTGTGCGACTGAACAACAACAAATAAACATCAGTATATCAGCAAATGATAGCAATATGTTGATTGGCCCTATAGAAAAAGAAGCAATCTGTCCCTGAAGAGAGAACATTTAATAGAGGGTGTGAAGAAATGGACTTGCAAGCCCCCAGTGGGCATCCCAAGTCTTTACTCAGCAATGCCACCCTTTTTCCTTACTCCCAGCGGGTATCAAAACAAATTGTGTATTATTCTGTGTAATCCTGTTTGAGTCCTAGTGAGAAAAGCGCAGTATGAATTACATAAATAAATAAACAAACAGTAACTACTGCCACCAGCAAATCAGAGTATCTCCCAATCTATTGCAGTTTTGTAATTCCCAGCAATTGTGTTCCAGGGATGGTGAGTTTGCCCACTGCCCGTCCCCATTACTGCTCTTCAAATAGGCATAGTGTGGTTACTGAGTTCAGGCTTAGAGCATTCACAATGTAAGAAAGTTTAATAAATAAATAAAAAGAATTACTGGGGTGAATTCTAGGGAGGGCATTTCTCCACAGAGGATTCTATTTAACTTCGACAGTTTTACACGGTCTATTCCAAATTCTCTGAGACCCCACAGCATTGTATCTTGTGCTCATTGTAGCTCTTGCATAGATGCTACACTGGCACAGGTCAAAGAAGGTGGGTTTGGCTAGGATATAGCCGTCTTGTTAAGCTGGCAACTTATCAGACATCTCTGGCTAAAGCAAAGTGTCTAATCATATTATACGTACTTATGAATTTGATATCATAATTGGGAATACTCGTGCAATACAATTGTAATCAATGGTGCCACGTACAAAGAAGTGTCTGTAAATAAGCTAATTCTTCAGGCTACTTCATCATACCTTCAATAGTCCTATTTAAATAAGAAAATAATTCTTTTTCAAAATTGTAGTGATTCCCCTCCCCAATATATTCCGAAGAAAAAGGGGGGGGGAGTGCATATTCCAAAGAAAAATGGAGTCACCCAGCTTTGGCTTTATGATTAATATGATCAGAGCCTGACAGAGGGTCTCCCAATTCATCACAACCATATTCAAGCTGTCTACTTTCTTGCCTGTACCAAATGTATCTAATTACATGAACACTGCACAGCAAATTAAGTGTAGTCTCATTTGTTGTCAACCGCGGAGTCTTATTATCTGCCTGCTGCTTTGTGTCAAAGGTTTGTTTCCTGACTGCTCAACGTGTGACATGGCTCCCTGTTCCCGTTCATCAGTGTTTGCATATAACGTAATGAGAGTGGAGGTTACTTCATCACAGCTGTTGGGAAAGGAATCCGCAGAGTTTCTACAAGAGAGGGTGGTATAGGACACCACAGAAGGCAGTCTCTTTCTGCCATACTGATAAAATGACCCTGAATCAGGCCAATCCACATTAGAGTCATTGCATGCATTTAATAAACACACCTCAAGATGACCACCGGGTAGCAATTAAACAGATTTTTATAGCAATATCTTCAGCTGGGTGAGAAAGAGTTCAAACTTTCGATGTTTCTAAGAGCGTCCTTAAGTAGGATGAAGCTGCTAATTTATTTGCAGTATAAATGGACCAAATGAAGCAGTCTTTAACTGAGTCACATAGGACCTGGGCCTATCTCACAATTCTATTCAAAAATAACACTGAAAATACAGGATAAATTCACTGAGGGTGATTTCCCACAAGCGCT
>NW_015180009.1:0-6700 GCF_001447785.1 Gekko japonicus
GTGCTACAAGCTAAGGAATGTGAGATGTAAACATTAGTTAAAACTGTGTCGTTTGATTAAGATAACTGATTCACTGAAGCACAAGGTTGGAAGGGACCAGGTCATCCACTACAATCCCATGTTGTAAAGTAGAGTCAGTACAACACACAGGCCAGGGTTTGGTCATTAAAGCAGTTTTCACCACAACCCAGAAGTGAACTTTATCAAGGGCCAGCTCATGCTTTTGACACATTTTAGGTACCAGCCTACAGTGTCATTCACCTGCACTGGCTACCGATACCATACCAAATTCACTTCAACGTGCTGGTTCTTACCTTTAAAACCCTTTATGGTCAGGGGCCTACACACCTGAGGGACTGCCTGTAGTGTATTCAACTGCATGTATGTAAACTCACACATTCATACACCATGTAAAGCTTCGTCCTGGGCAAGGATCCTAATCACTCCTACTCCATTGGCAGCCCAGGAAGAACCATCCAATCACCTACCATCCAGTTCCATGAGAGGGAACGCTTGTGATTGGACTTTATTGTTACAACTTGATTGGTTGTTATTGTATAATAGGGCGTGGCTATATTAGCCGGGAGAGTTTAAAAGAAGAACAGCTTCAATGCTAAAGCTGTTCTGGCTATTCGAGTTGATCTGTTGGAGTTGTGTTACGTGTTGCTGAATAAAGCTGATCTTTTGCTGAATCACTCTATGACTCCTTTATTAAGTAGCCGCCTTAACACTGCCTTTCCCCACATGTTCCCCAGAGAGCACTGCAGTCAGGGTCCCAATATTGACTGGCCCTCCCAAATCCCAAAGATGCCAGATTGGCTATAAACAGGGCCAAGGCCTTCTCAGTGGCAGCGCCATACTGGCGGAATGAGCTCCCAGAAGAGATCAGCCCTGCGGGACCTTATGCAGTTCTGCAGGGCCTACAAGACGGAGCTCTTCCAGCAGGCCTTCAACTAGGGAGCCACCTCCAATGACTGAAAGGCAGAGAGCCCTTTTCTTTGGAGTTACCAACAACAGCCTCTGCCTCCACATAAAGAAACAGAACAAGGAGCTGATCAATAGGATAGACCATTGAATTGTTGCCACCATCGCTAAACAACATTATTACTATCAGACCTAATGTTTACTAGCACTTTGTGATACTGGATTGCTTTTAGATGGTTTTATAACTGTTTTTGTTATCTATGTGTTTTAATCTTTTCTGAAAGCTGCCCTGAGCCTGTTCCAGCGGGGAGGGTGGGGTATAAATCTGATAAATAAATAAAGAAGAAAGAAAGCGGATTGGTCGTTAACAGGATGGATCGCTTCTGGACCCCTTTTACAATATTGGGACAATAATAGAGTGTTTCCATAAATTGGTTATTTGTCCACTGATGTCAACTTGACTGAAAATTGGGGCCAGAACTGTGGCCCACCGTTGTGGATCAGCCTTAAATAGCTCAGTAGGGACTAGATCACAGCCTGGGGCTTTTCCCAGTTTTAATCCCTTGATAAGACAAATGACCTCCTTAACTGATACCTCGGACCAAGATGCTGTTAAATCAAGAGGAATAATCAAGGATGTACTAGGTGTGCTGGCACTAGCATCAGAGAATAGCTTCTTGTGTAACCTAAAAATGTAACCCCCAGAGCAAAGTAGGGGTTAGAACATTGAGATAGCAGGTACAGATGTTGGTTTTAAGATACAAATGTGAGCTCATAGAAAATAATGTTACATGATATTCTGTTAGACAGAGAATATCTAAGAGGCAATTATTGGAAACACAAGCATTTGATACCCCCGTTGGTGTTATATGCGTGTATGTTTGGTTTGTCTGGTATGAAAAAACAAATAAAATTCTACCCTTTGAGGACAGATTTTTTTAAAAAAAGAGAGAGAGAGAGAGAATAGCTTCTTGAAATAGTTTTCCCATGTCAGAGGGGCAATACGTCATGGGATTTTAGAGGCTGGGTTTATAGCAGTATTTTAGAGGCTGGGTTTATAGCAGTATTGACGATAGACCAGAAGGCCTTATTATCGTTGTTATCAATAGCTGAAATGAGACATCCCCATTCCTTATTGAGGGCCATCTGTTTCCTCATTTTGATCAGTTCTCCGTACATTTTCTTCACTTCCATCAGCTCTCGAAGGGCTGAATATTGTACAGTTACTTTTGAACTCACGATGCTTCTGTTGAATCTGCCTTTTCATTCTTTTACAGTCACTATTAAACCAACTATTCCTCTTAACTTTGAAGGGTGTCCTATCAAGGTTCTTTCTCATGTAAAGGGTTCTGAACAATTTTAATACCTCATTCAAATTATGCAGATAGTTGAGCACTGAATCAGACCCCAAGATCCTGTTAACAAGAGTATTACAAGGGATAGAACCAATTATGGTTCAAGCCTTGTCACTAGAGCTGGAGCTCCAGCATAATTGACAAACTTTATTTTGATTTTCAGAAAAAGGGAAGCTGTGTGCTGGAATAGGGTAATGTTCTAAAGATAAATCTATAGAAAAGGAGACTGGGAGATGATCACTTCCCATGTAATCGCCAACTTTTTGGAACTCAAAGTGGGAGAGATATCAAAGAGGAAGGGACCAGGATATAATCTATTATACTGACTGCTTTGGGACTCAACGTAAGTGAATCACTGGCTTTAAGAACCTCTGAGTAGTCATTCAATGGAATAAAGTTTCTCTGAATCACAAATTTAGCCACCTGAGAAATTCATCATTATCAGAGCCTAATAGTTTATAGAAAAATGTGTAGTCATTACTGCTGTCCCTTGCATTAAAGTCACCCACTAGTACTAAAGGAGGTCCCAGAAAATGAGCCTGTAGATCATCAACAATTTTTCCTAGGCAGTCCCATCTCTGAATTATTATACTAGGAGTGGATGGAGGAATGTAAACAGAGGAAAGGATAACTGTCACATCATCCAGCTTTAAAAAAACACCAATAATCTGGTCATCTGCCACCAGGAGGTCACAAGGTCCTATATTCAAACTAGTTGAAAGTTGAAATAAACAAAGCCCCCCCCCCCCCCCATGGCCTGCTCCTGCTTGGGCCTATAACTGCTCTTTGATAGAGGGGAAATTAACCAAGAAAGATAGGTTCATCAATTAACCAGGTCTCCTGAAGAAGTAAAATATCAAAAGAACTCATAAAGCTTTGATATCATTACAACAAACACTTGAGGACCAGCCAGTTATATTCCAACTCAGGATATGAAGTCCATGAGTCCCAGTTAGTCGGTTTTTAGCTATTGAAGTATCTAGTTCTGGCAACTTAGGGGTATTCCTTGAATTAATTATAATTTTTGGCTTGAGAGAAATAGACATTTTTGCTCTTGTTGGGCTTGGATCATGTGGCTTCTTACTAGTCAGAGAGTGGGTGATTATATCTAGGGGTTGGCTAAAGATTGATTCATATTTTTATTCTTACCCAGGAAACTGTATAGATAATCTAATTATAGCTTTTTTAGGCAGGTTGGCTGTTTTTGTTCCTGGTTAATTTGTACTAGTGTGTGCTGTAGTTTCTGAAATCAGGAAATTATATTGCCTTGTTCCTCAAAGGGTAAGCCATGAAATGATAGAAGGAGGTTTGCATCTGCTAAATCCAGCTGATTGTCTTTTAGAGAGGATGGCAGAGGAGGGAAGATTTTGGCTTCATCTGGCTGCTTGAAGCTCTCACAGGTTATCCTATCTAGTAAGTCTGGCTCATGAACATGGGCTTTCTTAATTGGTGAAAATTCAATCAAAGATCTATCACTAGTAGAAGGCTGAATTCTCTTTGAGTGCATAGTTTTCCAATTCTTAAGGTGGCTAGATATTAGTGGCTTTTTAATTGGCTTATACAAGAAGTTTGAAAGTTGGATTCCGTGCCTTTTAAAATAAGTAGCCCTATTGAACATCATTACTGGGATCCTAGGTGAGTGGAATGTTAGAATATGGGAAGTAGTATATATATCCCTGAATTTGCCCTTGACATTTTTCAGTAAACTTTAGATCAGGGGTGTCGAACTCATTTGTTATGAGGTCTGGATCTGACATAAATGGGACCTTGTTGGGCTGGGCCATGTATGTCATAAAATGTAATGCCAGGTAGTGGAGATATAAACTTTATAAAGGACACAAACACAATTAAAGATATATTTTTTTTGCTTGAAATAAAAACATGCTTAAAACATTAGCACTCTTGCAATATTTTGTTTAACAGTGTCTGATAACTGACACTTCTTGCTCTGAATTATTGCAACAAAATGTCTGTGCTGTTGCAATCTTGAGTATGCTGTTCAAGTGTGTATCTGTAAGCTGCAAATCTACTTTTGATTTATTGACATCTCATGCTCAGAGTTCTGAGCCTAGGACACAGGGAAAAACATGAAATGGCTGGGCATTGCGAGCTTTTGTACATAAATTGCTTCGTGTGCTGGTCAAGAACATGAGAAGGCACCATGACACAAGACTGAGGGCTATGTGTTTGTCTACAAAGCTAGTCTTCCTCAGTGGTCAGTATCAGCCTACTACCTGGGAAGTCTAAGTTCAAAATCCCCAGTGAAATATCATTTTCTCTTAATAAATTAGATGTTATAACTTTGTCGCTTCTCTCTAATTCTCCAGGGAACTTCTTTCAATACTTTTTATTTCTTGATCTTGTATCACCAATTTTGTCATATTAGCTTCTCTAAGGATCTTGTCTCTCATATTTCTTCTCGTAAATTTCATATCTACCTCTCTTGGTGTTTTGTGTCTTCTTGAATAGGCAGAGTTTTTCCTGTATACTTGGTCTACCTCATTGTCAATTTCTTCCATAGCTCCCTGTATACGGGAAACACATATCATAAGGAAAACCAAAAATATTTGGAGAATAAAAAAAAATGGGTAAATTATTTGTGGCATTGGACACACAGAAAAAAAGGGGAGTGGCCATATACACAAAAGAATATTTGAATCCAGAATTTAGATACGCATCAGAAGATGGAAGAATATTGGTGATATCAATTATGAAACAAAATAAACAAACCATAATAATAACTATCTATGCACCCAATCAGTTGCAAGAAAAATTCTTTGAAGAGTTAAGAAAATTATTAACAACATATGATATGATAGAAATATGTATAATAGGAGACTTCAATGCAGTATGGGACAGGAAAAAAGATAGAAAAACCCATGCCAAAAATAAAAATTCAGGAAACATATTGCCAAAACAATTTTATGAAACAGCCGAAGAATACAGCATGGTTGATGCTTGGAGAGTACGTAAGCCGGAAAAAGAGGACTATACATTCTACTCAAATAGACATAATTCATGGTCAAGAATCAACACGGCGTGGATCTCAACAACATTAGTAACAGATATAATGGAAGTAGAAATACTTCCTAACACCTTTGCTGATCATAGCCCGCTAATATTAACTTTCCAGAGTAAACCCAAGGCGTCAAGATGGAGAATAAATAGAAACTTAATAAGAGATTTAAAAATTGCCAGCAGAACAGAAGAAGAGATAATAGACTTTTAAAAAAGAAATATACAACAGGAAATGGCGCTAGAAACCGTATGGGAAGCTTTTAAAGCCTTTTTAAGAGGCTGGTTGAGAAATCAAGAAGCTTGGAAAAGAAAACAAAGAAATAAGCAATATGATGACCTGAAAAAGCAAATTAGGAAAGAAGAGGATAAATTTAAAAAGCATTGAAAGAACCCAGCTGAAATAAGATCAAATCTAAAAATATTACATCATCACATGAATCTTATACTAACACAGGAAATAGCCAAGAATATAGAATTTGCAAAACACTATTATTTCGAAAATGCCAACAAACCCACTAGATGGCTAGCCTATAAACTAAGGAAAGAAGGAGAGAAAAAAGTTATTAAAGCACTGAGAAATTGAAAGGGAGAAGAAAAAGGCAATACAATAGAAATGAAAAAGATAGTAGAAAACTTTTATACAATTCTGTACCAGCAAAATAAACAAGACAAAAAACCATAATAGAATATATAAACAAGAAAAATACTAGGAACTTTAATGAGGAACAAAAAAAAAATTAAATGAACCAATAACAATATGCGAAATTGTAGAGGCAATTAAAAAACAAAAGAAAAATAAAACTCCTGGACCAGACAGAATACCAATCGAGATTTACCAAAGATTTACAGATCAGATAATATTAGTGCTTAAAGAAATATTCCAAAATATATCACAAACTGAAAAATTGCCAAATTAATGGAATAATGCTCTAATTACGCTGATTCATAAACCAAATACGAATGATAAAGTGATTAAGAACTATAGACCAATCTCATTATTAAATGTAGATTATTAAATCTTTGCATCGGTGATAGCTGCAAGATTCAAGAAAGTCTTAGGCCAAGTAATACATCAAGATCAAGCAGGTTTTTTGCCAAAAAGACAAATCAAAAATAATATCAGGACGATAATAAATGTGCTAGAATACTTTGAAAAATACTCAAATAAATTAACTCGGATAGCCAGAATAGCTTTAGCATTGAAGCTGTTCTTCTTTTAAACTCTCCCGGCTAATATAGCCACGCCCTATTATACAATAACAACCAATAAGATTGTAAGAATGAGGTCCAATCACAAGTGTTCCCTCTCAGGGAACTGGATGTTGGTGATGGGTCGGCTCTTCCTGGGCTACCAATTATAATTGAGGGATTAGAATCCTAGCCCAGGACGAAAGCTTCACATG
>NW_015180010.1:0-9084 GCF_001447785.1 Gekko japonicus
TGCTACCTGAAAAGTAGAAAAAATAGGAGAACACAAGTTTTGTGGTAAGTAACATAAAATATATGTAGAAAAGAACAAGAGCTCAGTAGCATTTTAAAGACTAACAAGATATATGGCTTTCGTGAGTCTGAAGAAGTGAGCAGTGATATCTGAAGAAGAGCGCACAAAAGCTCCTCCCCTGCCACAACTTTTGTTAGTCTTTCAGGTGCTACTGAACTCTTTCTCTTTTCTACTGCTACAGACAGACTAAGATGGCTACCCATCTTCATAAAATATATGGTCAGAAAAAGGGTCACCACTATATTTACACATCTGGATGTAATTCCAGTGAGATGCTGTCCTCTTTGTTCCATGGCTACTGGTTAGAGAGCGGAGTTCTCAATGAAACTTCCAGAGTCCGTCTTCTTAGGCTTTGGTGCTGTGCCCCACCTCCTTCTGATCTACACCCACCTCCCCAGCGAGGTAGGACAATAAGACATTTGTTACCCCATCTGTGGGTATATGTGTCATAATGGTTTGAAGGGAGAGGTGAACAGGTGAACCACAAGAGAGCTATCAGGTCAAAAGGAAGACAGAAGGCATACAGCAGTTGAGAAGCAATGAAGTCCTGCATGCTGTCACGAACATTAGGCATCCTTCCAGGTGCAGAAATGCCTCTTGCATATAAGAGCTGTCTGTCTAAAGCATGCCCACCTTGTCTTTGAAAGCATTTCACTCACTCTAAAAAATACATTTCATAAGAGTTTCAATACTTCCCCAAATTTCCAATTTTGCCATTCGAAAAATACTAAAAATGGCTTCAGGGGGTGAAAAGTACGAAGACAGGCGAGTGATTTCAGCTTATGTACTTTTATTCGTTAAGAACAAGACAACTTGCTTGGCTCGCAGGCCGGCTTATATGTGCAAGGAAACCCACACCCCAAACACACCCCACTCCGTGTATTGGCTATTTACAGTGGCCGCGAGTTCCATAGGCTCTCGGCCAGGAGCCTAGTCCCCCTATTGGTGCGGTCTAGGATCCGCAGAGTCCATTGTCTTTGGGAGTGAAGCTCGACGGCTTCTGACGACCGCGTGGAGTCCTTGCCTCGCACGCGGTCTGGAATGCGTACATTACAGGGGGGGAATGGGAAAACGTTCTGAATTTTTCCATTTTTTAAAATTGGGGGGCCTTCACCTCTCTAACCTTGAGGGCATGCTTCCCCTTACCCGCTATTCCTCCATTAAGTGGAAAGCTTGCTATGTTGTGTGAAGTGTTTGTTTTCCCCCCGTTAATAATTAATTTTTTAAAAAGATAAGTCAAGTATACATAAACAAGATTGCTGTTTAAACATTAATACAAACTGTAAGTGCAGATACATATATCACAATGCCGTCTATTAACTTGTCAGCAGGATTTTCCTATGGCCCTATCCTTGTCACCTTCTTGTGATTTTCCAATTATTCTACTATTACTAAAGTAATAACGTATAATGACTCCAGATATATTTTAGAAGGACCTCAATAGTATTTTATGAGAGTGCTCAGACCATAAAAAATTCTGATAGATGTATCCATTCTGCATAGCCAGTATTTGCTGGTAATCCATCGTTTTCTGTAAAATGTGTGTCAGGTCTCACGAATTCAACGGAGTCTCTCTTGTAGAAAGGATAACTTTATTGACAGACATGAGTCACTGAACAGAGTCTCTGTTCAGAATAACCAGGGATCACAGAGCAGACAAGCATAAAGCACATTCAAAATGGTTACAGCCAATGATTATAATTCCCGCTCGAGCCAAAAAGCTTCTTTTACGCGGCTACTTTCCTGGGAACCAAATGGCCAGGTTATTATTACTACAAAGCCTTTCTCACAGTTTCCCCTCATTAGAAGTGAAGCACAGAATACTCCACTCCAACACCTGTGACCTTGGGAGAGATAACCAAGCAGTAAATAACTTCTTGCTAGCAGGCAGCGTCTAGGCATGCGCATGGGTACAGAAGCGCTGATCCCCGTGGGGGGGAGAAGACTACATTGCGTGCACAATATATCACAGCATACGCAGAATACACAGAACAGAATATGATCAGGAGCCTAAAAGACCATTTGGCAGCTTGCTGACATAATGTTATGAGAGGACACCATTTTCGAATGAATCTGGAATGGGACCCCGCATACCCTTGTGTGTGGGACTCATGTTTATCTGCTCCTTTGTCCATCACAAAGTGGTCCCAACATTTATTTCTCCATTGAGCAATGGAAGGAGAATCAGGATTTTTCCATGAGGCAGCAATAGAAAGCCGTGCCGTGGCTATTCATGTGGCGACTAATTCAGTAATTTTTACTTCGTTTTCATCAATGCTATCTCTTGAATTAAGAAGCAAGCTAGCCGGGTCAAGTGGTGTGAAGTGTTAACCAAAGTAACATGTAGGTTTTGGAGCACTGGCGACTCGAGGGCTCCTGGGCCTTAGGAGGCCATGGGAAGGGTGCAGTAGCATAGAACGTGCTCCTTGCAGTGCTGCAATGGAAGGGGAAACCAGTTGTGCTTGTAGAAAGCTTTTCTCAAGGGAAGCTTCTCTGCCATTACCCATCTTCTCTGCCATTACCCATCTTTTTATTCAGATGCCTGAATAAATAAGCTTTGAAAACTGAGGCTCTGAATCAGAGGTGTCAAACTCATTTGTCGCGGGGGCCAGATCTGGCCTAAATGTCACTTTGTCGGGCCAGGGCCATGTGTGCCATAAAATGTAGTGCCAGGTTCCAGAGACATAAACTGTATAAAGGACAGCAGCTGGGTAAGCTCTGAGTTGGTGTAAGGCCTCACGGGCTGGGAGGGGGGTGCAAAGGAAAACCCATATGGGCGGACTGGAGAGCCAGGGGTGCAGCGCTGGGCAGACGCCCCCACCCTGCTCGACTGCTGCAGTCAAGGTTGTTCCGCCATGCTGAAGCCACAATCAGTGTTCCCTCTAAGCTGAGTTAGTGTGAGCTTGCTCACAGTTTTTTAGCCTCTGGCTCGCACATTTTCGACTCCACTCAGGAAGGGATGGCTCCAGAGCAAACTGATTTATGCAGAAGCCAAATCGCTCGCTTCCAACTTAAATGCCAGTAGCTCACAAAGTAGAATTCTTGCTCACAAGACTCCACAGCTTAGAGGGAACATTGGCCACAATTGGAGTGGCTCTGCCCATTCTGCCTCGAGCAGTCTCCTGTTCCCTCCCTTGCACTAGTTGCTCGCGGGCCGCATGGGTGGGCCAGCCCCTGGGCCCTTATGTTTGACACCCCTGCTCTAAACGGTATCTGCTTGCAGTACCTTTTTCTGGCCTGCGGGGACTCCTGTTCGGCTGATTTTAGAGGCAGAAGCTATAAATAGAAACTTGTTAGCCAGACTCAAGGATGCCAGCCTCCAGGTGGGGCCTGGGGATCCCCCAGAATTACTTCTCATTTTCCAGACTACAGAGATCAGTTTCCCTGGAGAAAAATCGATGCTTTGGATGGTAGACTCTTTGGCATTGTGCCTCTCTGAGGGCCCTGTTCTCCCCAGGCTCCAGCCCCAAATCTCCAGACGTTTCCTAACCTGGATCTGCAAACTCTACCCCCTATCCCCCTCCCAGTGCTCAGGGGGTACCTGGCAACCTAGCTAGACTAGACATTTGTAGGGGATGGAGCAGGCAGTTTCCAAAAACGGTTGAACAAAAGAGGTCTGTGTATCTGTGTGGCTGTTGCGCTGCTCCATTCGAGCAGGGTGACCTGAGTTGGATGAAACACCACCTATGTGCTGCCCCAGCCAGCGTTTTAAACTGTAGTTAAGTAGAACTGCCATGTATCTTTAAGAGCAGTGCTCCCTGGGAATTGAAGTCTCTAGTTAGACATTCCACAGCATCCGGCACACAGACGAGTTTTACAGCTCTCTTCCTCTCTTCCCGTGGCCTTTGTTCTCTTTAAACGGCAAGGAGGTGGGAACGCGCAATCCTTTTCACCATGAGCCAGTGAACTGAATTAGATTACAAAATATGTGACGTGTCCCTCTACTGTGGTTTTGGCAATGGCAACAAACCAGGTGTTAGAAAGGCCTTCACGCCTAACGTTTCATGGCAAGATCACTCCCTGCTGGAGCTGGAGTGATTGCATAATGTCATGATAGCAAATAGAAATTAAAAAATAATATCCAGCTGACTCCCGGAGTTCTGTGGGGGCAGTGGGGAGGGGGAATGAGAAAACAACCTCTTCTCTCTAGGCCAAAAGTCCCCAACATGGTTCTCGTGAGTGCCACGGTTCCCACCAAGTCTTTTAAGAAAGTGGGTGGGGATTTTGCCCAGCAGGGCTTCTGATTAGCCAATGGAGATTTGATTGGCTGCGCAGGTGTTTAAAAATCTTGCTCCGGCAGCGGCTGCCACCGTAACACAAGAATCTCCATTGTGTGGCCGAACGGAAGCTGAAGCAACCGTTCTGTGGCTGACTCCGCCTTCTCTGGCAGCCATCTTTCAGCCGTCATTTTGTGGCCGTGCCCAACATACTGTGTCAGCATTCCAAAGGTGCCCACACGCTCAAAAAGGTTGGGGGTCCCTGCCAGTGTTCCCTCTAAGCTGAGTTAGTGTGAGCTAGCTCACAGTTTTTTAGCCTCCGGCTCACACATTTTTGTCTTAGCTCAGGAAGGAGGGCTCCAGAGCAAACTAATTTATCCAGTAGCCAAATAGATCGCTCACAACTTTAATGCCAGCAGCTCACAAAGTAGAATTTTTGCTCCCAAGACTCCACAGCTTAGAGGGAACATTGGTCCCTGCCCTAGGTAATCTGGATGTTACTTTATATAGCTGTGTTCCACTGACCACTGTCAAATTGTAAAGTAGTTTGGTCACTTTATGCCGGTAGTGCATCACATGGAGTCTCTTCTGCAAAAAGCATAGCTCAAAAAGGGGACCGTTGCTGCAAGATGGCTACGATTTCTGTCCTCTGGAAAAGGGCACACATCTCAGCAAAAGGAAGTGCTGGATCCTGTCCCACACTGGCTTTCTGCAACTCTGTGACCTGGGGCAGGGCTGCAGAATTGAACTCTGGCCTCTGGGAAGGTGAGCACATGATGTTGTGCAAGCATGCGAATGCATTGTGAATTTGGAGTTTCACTTTCTTTGTGTACAGCCAGGGGTAATTTCCTGTGGGAGCGGACAGGAGCGGAGCTCCGGAAGTAAGGCGCTCAGGGGGTGGGCACATGCAACAAGCCCCGCCCCCTGCTCCCAGCAGCCCTCAGTTGGGCCATGAGGAGCAAGAAGCAGCCAGGTAAGTTGCAGAGCCCCCCCCCCGCCCCCGCGCCTTCAGGTACAAGCTCTCCCTCCTCTGTGAGGGCAGATCTGCACGTCCCCCCCCCATAGCTACGAAATGACCCCTGTGTACAGCGATTGTAGTCTTGGGTTCATGGCGCCATGGGAAGGGTGTGTGTGTGGATATAGATACATCATTTTATCACTTTTGTTTTATAGGGAAGCATATACCCAAAACATGATGAAATATCAAATAGAGGTTGGGTAACATTGTATAGAAATATATATCCAGCAATTACTTATGAAAAATTTAAGCCTTCCTTGCTTATTTTAAACGTTCAGATTATCAAATGAAAAAAAAAATCATAAGCATCTGTTTCTGTCCCCAAAAAAATCAACCCAAGGTTTGCTATATCTTGTCTACCTCTTTGGGTTTAACTCTGGCTTAATTTCAGTCAGGTGGCCTGACAATTTTACAGCTGAATCCATTCTTGAATTGCTTTTGGGATTATGCCGGTTCTTAGCCGTCACCTTTGCCGCAGTCGGCGGGTCCTTTGCGTAACAAAAGTTTTGTGATAGACTTTCAGAGAGACCAGAAATATTGTTTAGGTTCTAAAGGAAAGGCGCAAGTTATCCTCTGATTGTTTTGTTGCTGTCTTCCAAAATAATAAGCAGGGCTCTTTTTGTAGCAGGAGCGCCTTTGCATATTAAGCGACACACCCCTAATGTAGCCAATCCTCCAAGAGCTTACGGTAGCTCCTGTAAGAAGAGCTCTGTAAGCTCTTTGAGGATTGGCATTAGGGGTGTGTGGCCTAATATGCAAAGGAGTTCCTGCTACAAAAAGAGCCCTGAATATGTATTTATTTATATGTTTATGTGCTCTTCTTTATTTCCAAAAGAAAGCCCCAGGAGACTGATGGAAATAAAACACTTTGGTTGAGAGAAAGAGAGAGATTGAGAGTTGCTTTTAAAGGGAAAGCAGAGCTGTTGATTCACTTCCCCCCCCCAAAAAAGCCTAAGAGATGTGCCTGTTTCACCCTCCCAGCCTCACTCAGACCATGTAGTAGTTTTCTGAGCAGTATTTCAACCAGTGTTCCCTCTAAGCTGAGTTAGTGTGAGTTAGCTCACAGTTTTTCAGCCTCCGGCTCACACATTTTTTGTCTTAGCTCAGGAAGGAGGGCTCCAGAGCAAGCTAATTTATGCACTAGCCATATTGCTTGCTCACAACTTTAATGCCAGTAGCTCACAAAGTAGAATTTTTGCTCAAAAGACCCCACAGCTTAGCGGGAACATTGATTTCAGCTGCATCTCGGAGACCCACCTCTACAGATGGGCAATGTGCGGGGCAGTCAGAGACGGTTCTGCCCTGCAGCAAGGTGTGGTGGAAAGCTTGGATGTCTCAGCACCAGAGTGAGGATGGGACGCAATGCTCCCTCTAAGCTGTGGAGTCCTGTGAGCAAAAATTCTACTTTGTGAGCTCCCGGCATTAAAGTTGTGAGCGAGCGATTTGGCTGCTGCATAAATTAGTTTGCTCTGGAGCCCATCCCTTCCTGAGCTGAGACAGAAATGTGTGAGCCGGAGGCTAAAAGACGGTGAGCTAGCTCACACTAACTCAGCTTAGAGGGAACACGGATGGGACCGTCTTGGACTGTGCCCTGTGACTACGTCGAAGTTCTCCTCCGGAGACCTCTGTGACCTGCTCTTGCACGGCTCCTGTTCATTTTAGTGATAGCGCCAGTGGTGCCCCACTTCTTCCGGTTGTGTGCAAGGGGTGCTGTTTTGCAGGCCGTTCCCTTCTGCAGACAGTGAGCAATTTATCTGCTTGAAGCTGGCACCCTCCTCTGTTTCATAGCTCTCTGATGTGACATAGGCAGGGGTCATTTTGTAGAAAAAGAGGTGCAGGGGCTCATTAGCACAACTCATTAGCATAACTTATTTGCATATGCCACTCCCCCTGACATCACCGGAAGTGTGTCAGAAGGCAACACCCACCGCTTAGGCTCCACTGGACTGTTTTGGATTGCTAGGTATTGGGGGGGCGAACGTGCAGATCTGTCCTCACAGAGGAGGGAGAGCTTGTACCTGAATAAAACTTGGTCTTAAAGGTGCCACTGGACTGTTTGGGGCCGGGGAGGGGGCTTTGCAGCTTACCTGGCTGCTTCTTGCTCTGACTGAGGGCTGCTGGGAGCAGGGGGTGGGGCTTGTTGCATGTGCCCGCCCCCTGGACTCTTTACTGCCGAAGCTCTGCTCCTGTGCGCTCCTGCAGGAAATGACCCCTGGGTAGGTCTTTCCTCATCATGTCTGCCAATGCAGCTCCTCACACAGAACAAGACGATTGATGCCTCTAATGACTGGCAATGGCTCTCCGAGGACTTGGACATCCCAAGATTTTTTTCCCCCAGCAACTTTCTGTTGAGATCCTTTAGTTTTATTCTTTGTCTCTTGGGGAGGGGGTGAGGAAGGGACCGTCTGCGTTAGGGTTGCTGCCATAACTGCTCCCTAAGTTCCACTGTACTCACAATGAAGTGAAGACAACGGGCAAAAAGCTACTCCACTGGCCCTCTTGCCTTCCAGGTCCATTTTATAAATACAAGAGCTGGCTGCTTTTCTTGTCTGGGGAAATTACTTTCCTAACCAACCCCCCTGTTTAATTTCCCATCGGGGTGGAGGTGGGGGGAACTGCCAAGTGAAATGTTGCAATTTCCACTTCCTTCTAGCAGCGCTAGCTAGAAATAACACCTCCATTGTTCAAGCGTGTTGGTAATAAATATCACTTGCGGTTCTCCTTCTCTTAAACCCAACTTTGCATTTAGATGCAAAAGAGCAGACACTGTGGACCAACTGGTACTTTGCCAGCTGGACTCCACCCTGCAGTAACTGGTACTTTGCCAGCTGGACACAGAAGGGGGAGATTCTGCAGAACTAAGAAGCCAGAGTTACTGCAGGGTGGAGTGGGGGAAACAGCTGTGGCAGAGATGAGGGGGCTGTTCCTCTTATTCTGTTTTTAGCAGGTAGCTCAAGTGGTTAAGATGCTGAACTGCAGGCTGTGGAAGGTCGTTCGTTCAGCAGTTCGAGACCCGAGTGTGCCGCATGACGGAGTGAGCTCCCGTCTCTAGTTCCAGCTCCTGCCAACCTAGCAGTTCGAAAGCAAGACATTGCAAGTAGATAAATAGGGACCACTTCGGTGGGAAGGTAACAGCGTTCCCTGCGCCTTGGTGTTTAGTCATGCCGGCCACGTGACCACGGAAACATCTTCGGACAGCGCTGGCTCTTCGGCTTTGAAACGGAGATGAGCACTGCAACCCTAGAGTCGGATTCGACTGGCTTTCGAGCAGGGGAAACTTTACCTTTACCTTTATCCTGCCTATCTTTCAAGGTGCTTGGGGTATTTATTTTTTTATTTATAGCTCGCCCTCCACTGCACAGCAGGGCTCAGGGTAGATTTCAGTATCAGAAGCAACATAAAGCAATAAATATGAACGAATTAAAACTCTTTAACATCAGTTAATACAAATCAACCAGATGGCAGCCAATATTTTAACTAGTGCATCTTCTCCCGAAGGGAGGTTCCAGATCATGTGCGTCGAATAGGTAATGGATAGACACTGTAGCAAAGTGGGCAAACTAGAAAGACGGGGGGGGGGAGGCCAATCCAGAGGCACGACCTCTGGCTCTGGTTGAGGCTAAGTGGATATTTTTTGGGCCGGGGATCTCCAGTAGATTTTGATCCACTGAGTGAGCCGGTCCCATAGATAAGTTGGTCCCAGCCTGCATAGGGCTTTAAAGGTCAAAAACAATCAATCAGAGGGGGCGTGGTGGCTGAGCCTCCGGCTGGCTGCATCCCTTCCAGCTC